>NC_056727.1:969832332-969869832 GCF_019279795.1 Protopterus annectens | reverse complement strand
CATGTCCTCACAGGAAAAATTTGAGTGGTCTTCATAGTTGGGCAGTTTGCAATAGCAAGGTGGTTATTAGACAGAAGCACTGCTGGCTTATATGCAAATAAGATAAGCCAGAGGAATTAGAGATGAATAAGTGAAAGCAAAGGCATTTTGAAGAACATACCTACTTACAGCAAAAGCATAAATTATCTAAAGTTTGGGTTAAAGGAAAACACCTTAGAACTCAAAAACATGTTTTTTCATTATATCTTTGTTTTCTGAGCTATTTTAATGCTTCAAAAATCACTCCAAGTGCTTCTTTTACAATTTTAATGTGTTTCCCAGAAAATAGCGGTCGATGGAGGCTGTCAGGGTAATGTGATATTGTTTTCCTTCTTCCCAGAATGCATTTCAAGTCCACTTTATATGAGTCATGCAAGACATAAAGAAGTGGTGTTGTTTTCACATAACATTAAGATAGAATAGCAGGAGTGTGAAGCTTTGTCATCTAATACACCTTCTATAACAGAACTGCTTCTGTATTTCCTTGAGTGAGCCTCATTTATGTGTCTGTCAGAGCTTGTTCTATGTTATAAATAGCCGTCAACTACTTCCAGCAAAAGAAAGTAAGTAAATAGCAGTCTTTTGTAAAGGGATCGTTTTGTAGCTCTAAAGGCACTGACAGACCCTCCCCACACTCTCATGGTAAGGTGTGACAACTCTCACTGCAGTAAATGATCCTTGCTGTATTATGTACAGCTGACAGTTACTACTGTTAAGAGGAATAGAATGCAATGTGTAAAGACTGACTCAAGGTTAGTGGGTGCCTCTTACCATTGATCTGTGTACCAGATATGCACCCCCTCTGGAAGGATGTCTCAAAAAAGCATAAAATGCCCTTTTATAAACAATTGTTGTTGCTAATAATAAAAATAATAATAATAATTGAAATGCCATTTTTTAAAATAAGTGGGCAAATGCACGGTATTGTGAGAACATTTTAATGTTGACTTTTTTCTCTTATTATACTTATAGTTGATGTTCCAAACATTTTATCTGTTTCATTTTATGTGGTGAATAGAATAGGATTTGCTTTGATTAAGTCATCAGACATTCATGTTGCTTGCATCATGTGGAATATTTAATCAACTAGTTGATTAAAAAAATAGTAAAAGGCAGTGGGATGAGAACATTCAGTATGTTGAAGCTCAGCAAAAAGTGTAATATTTCTAGTGCAGCTACGCACAAAACAGGCCTTCACGTCATCATTGTATTGTTACTATTTAACGTTTATAATGTTTTCCAAGCTTGGAGGGGGTGTTGAAGGAAGAATATGTTTTTCATGATGTGAAGATTAGGTAGGAGTAACTATGGAACTATAAAGAATTGGACGAATAACACTGAATTTTATAACAATAGTGTATTTTTCAGCCAAAGCAAAATCCAAATCATGGGTGCAGTGATAACTTTGTCTTAACTAAACCTTTTAATCAAGACCAATGTATGCTTCATACATTGATAAGCTTTGTCAAAAATCTACCACATTAGCTTAATTCACTTAAGTATATAGTTTGACTCACTTAATTATATAGCTTCTGCCATACAGAATATGAATTTAAACATTCCAGCCACATCATAGAATTATGTCTGTCAAATTGTTACTTAACTATAATATTTTTAATGAGTGCAATATGTTTAGAGAACATTGACCAAAGAAGCAACAGATACAAGCAACAAAGACAAGGGGAAGGAGGCAGTGTGACAGCAGGCAGCAAAAAAAAAAAAAAAAAAAAACAGAAAACCAGAACAGAAAAGGAAAGATATATGTGTAGCTGCAATCTAAAAGAGAACTCCTGAAAAGTAAAGATATCTGTGTAGCTGCAATCTAAAAGAAAGCTCCTGAAAAGTAAAGATATATGAGTAGCTGCAATCTAAAAGAGGTCTGATGAAGAGTAAGTTCTAAGATAAAGACCAAAGTACCTGCAAACACCTGAAAGGAGATGTCTTGGAGGTGGGATAAGATTAAGCTGTGATCTTAAGTTACTGGAAAAGGGTTCAGCTCTGAGCCAAGTATGCATAGAAAAGCAAATAAAAAGAAGCTCTGTGCAGAGGAAAGTTACTTGTAAACAGACAATGCATTTTAACCAAAACAAGCTCCAGAGTCCAGAGACATCACAAGTGGGGGAGGCCGGCATGACTTTTTTAGCTGCGTTAACAGCTTAACATGTTTCTAAGCATCTGAAAGGCTTACCACTGCTTGTAAATACATCTAATGACTGGACACAGACTTTCTGAACTGATTTTTTTCTACTTCTGTACCCCTTCAGCCATCAAGCTTTCCCTGGTCTCTCTAAAGATCTGTTCTTTTATCTTTTGGCAAGATCCCTCCTTTTGGTGCTGGCAATCAAACACACTGAGATTGGAGTCATTATCCATATGGAGCATCAGGATTTTTACTTTATAGTCCTTCATTTCCTACTTATACATTCCCATAGATTTCCCAGGGAAGGACATATAAGGGAATAATAGGTCCAATTATCGATCCTTGTTCTAGCCTTCATCATTGGTATGGAAAATCAGAGTTTTTACTTTACAGTCCTATTTTCTTACATATGCATACCCATAGAATTACTACAAGAGGCCATGTGATATGATAATAAATGTGTCACCTGCTTCCAGAAGTGTTGTAACCCTCAAAGTAAATACCCCCTGTGCCAAGCAGTTTTGTGTGTTCTCCAGTCCTCACCAAAATCTAGACTGGAATATCAACTAGACATGCATTCAAGTCCTTCCCACTGAAATAGTCAAGCTGGCATTGCCCATCATTACTGTCTGCCCCACCACCAGCTCCTTCAGTGTACAGGCCACCAGTTAAACCCAGGGGCTAACTAGATAATAGAGAAGAAAGCAAAACTAACTAATCAAAAGAATGGGAAAAGAAACTGACCTACTAAAGCTCAGTTAGATCCTAATTCTTCAGTCCGGTACCAGTTACTACCAACACTTAACACAGTCATGCAAAATAGTTAGAACCACAGAAATAGATTATATTAGCACAAATCAGATGAGCAGACTAAATATAGTAGACATCATTAAAATAGCTAGAAGTGGGAGACACTAACAAAAAGATCCTCCTAATGAGGTTAGAGAGTAAAGTAGCATTAACTGAATTAACAGACAGGGCATAGGTCAGTGATAGGTGAAATAACATTACTGGCCCATACAAGTTTTTCTTTTACTAACATTTTTCAGCAACATTTGGGAAAATCACTAACACAGGATATCAGCAGGCATGGTCAGAGGAAAAGGAAGTAGGTTGATGTGAGTCAGATATTCCAGGGCTGGGTTGGTTGGGTGTGGCTGAGGGATTCATGAAAAGGGTGTAGGATAGAGCAGCTGGGATAAATGTGAAATGTAGGATAGGGCAACTAGGGTGGGTGCGAAATGTAGGCTAGGGCAGTTGGGGTGGGTGTGAAATGCAAGAGAGGGCAGCTGGGTGGGTATGAAATGTGGGATAGGGCAGATGGGCTAGGAAATGCTTCCATTCAGGAACCTGGAGTGAGGGCAAAGACATGGGCAAACAGCAGGTTCAGGCAGAGGTGATATGATGGCCAAGGTGGGCATTGCTGTATGGAGTCCAAGAATAAGACTTGTAGGAAGCAGGGGTGTAAATCATAGGGGGGGGCAAATGGGAACAGAGATAATGAGAAGATGATATGAATGAGAAGTAAGAAGTTTATAAGAGAGGGCTTCGAAGAAGAGAGTAATACAAAAGAAAGGTAGGGTTAGATGGAGGACAGACAGGGAGTGAGGAAGGTAAGATGTGATGAAGATCCTGAGGTAGGAAGGGGTCACTGCAGAGGAGATGAAGAAAACTAATGAAAAAGAGGAGATGATACAAGAACAGGCAGAGTGTGGAAACCAGGAGCCCCCAAATAAGTGGAAAAGACCAAAATAATGGCAGGGGGTAAAAAAAAGATAAACTGAGGGGTGGAGAGTAAAGTGATAAATAAGAACTAGAAGAAGGGAACAAGTATATCAGTAGCTAGTCAAGAATATGTAAAAGGAGGTACAAGAAAGGCAAGGCAGGAATAGAAAATTAGCATCAGGAGCATAGGCAAGCTACTGATAACTGGTTATTTCTTCATCAAGGGAATCAGAATCCTAGGCTGAAAATGGGGCGCATTTGATCCCAGTGAAAACAAAATCAGAAATTCTAGATATCAAGACAGTGTAGGAAGAAGAAAAAGATAGTAGGAAAGGGTAGGACAGGGATATGTAATCCAGATTCATTTTCTGGTAGGAGTGACAGTGGAGGAAGCAGTCTAAATTGGAAGAGGGGTGGCCCAAGGATATCATGAGCTGGATATATAGTGGCTTTTTTAAAGGTCATACCAGTACTGCAGCCAGTACAAAGGAAGCTAAAAATCAGGTGTTACATTCCATGGCTGCAGCACTGGTCAGGAGAAAATGACTGTGTGAATATGAGGGCGAGGAGAATGCATGGGCTACAGAGGAGCTGGACATTCAAGATATGTTGTGTCATGCTAAGAAAGAAAGAAAGAGAGAGAGAGAGAGAGGTTAAAAAACATGATTTGCAAGCTATCTTAGACTCTACCAAGGTGGACATCAGATAGAGCTGCACGAAGGCAAAAGAGCGTGTTATGTCCAGGCTATCATATTCTCAGTGGTAAATGAAAGGGAAAGCGGGGGGACATGCAGTCTAAGCAAAAGATAAAATAGCCTATGGGGTAACTGAGGTAAAAAGGGGAAAAAGACAGAAGAGCAGCAAGGTAGTGTTCCGAACGTAAGTATACTGGTATCTAAACTGCAGCTAAAGTACAAGAAAAAATGAATAGACACTATCCATTTCCCTCCAGACGCAATAGCTGAGGATGATATCCTCTTGGTGGAGATACTAAAGAGCTGTGGGCATATTAGAAAGTCAAGTTTAAGGTACATTGTCATTTTGGTGCAATCATTAATTCATGTAATATTATTAAATAAGGATTAAAGCCAAATATTTTGAATATTTGACAGTTACACATTCATCAATGACTATCTTAGATATTAATAGAACTATCATGCCTATGAATAAATTAGTCTAAGACATCCTGTGTTATTTAAAGTAAAAGACAGAACAGCACGCAGACTGCTGGTCAGCTATAGGATTGTTATTGCAGTAAGAACTTTTGTCTCATTTTCAAGACTTCATTGGGGTAATTTAGTGCCATCATTTATCTACTTAAATACTGTACAGGTTGTGTCATAGAATCATCTGATGTGACTGGATGATAAAATCAACTGACAATCATAAAAAATATATAAAACGGATGCACTTTATCAAACAAAATCACAATAAAACAATGATATATGAATAAATGTTGTTAATGCACTGTAGCAGTGCTTAATACATTTCTTTTTCAAAACTGCATTGAAGCTGATATGATCAATAGTAGTAGGGTAAGCTGAAGCATTCATCAAGATTTGCCAAGTGTATTCTCTAAAATCTAATAAATTAAATATCCTTCTATGATTGTTAACTTTTGCAATGGATAAACCTCACCCTGGGAAACCACATTCATGACTGTAGTATTCCCACTGCCTTATCACCATTTGAACCATAAAACAAAATCCTTTTAAAATGTTCACATTTAAATTAGTGTTTTAAAAGAGCATTTTTCTTACCATTAACTGCAATAACATGAGTGTCTTCTTATGTTTTTTCTTGAAAGTTCATTTGGCTCTGCTGTCATAAAAAGCATCACAGCATATGAATGGTGCCAAATGATGTTTGAAGCAGGCAAATTTGTCTTGGGACATCTTTAGAGTGGGGGTATAGTAGAATAGGTAAGGGAAGGTGGAAAGGCTAGGTGGAAAAGGCAAGTTATAAATACAGTTAGGACAAGGAAGGGTTAAATGGTTGAAAGGAGGAATGGAGGAAGGCAGGTAGGAGTGGGGAGGGGCTTAGGGGTTTTTGAGGTTGGGAATTGCCTGAAAGAGCACATTTTGGTGTGATTTTGTTGACTAGCAGGATCACGTCCGAGATGACCTGAGGTGTTTGGTGATAAGGTCGGCCTTGGGTGTTTGCTAGAGGAAGAGGTGAGTAACTTCATATATATATATATATATATATATATATATATATATATATATATATATATATATATATATATATACAGGAGATAGTGGCATAGGCACAGTATTGGGGTTGAGAGATATGGCAGGTTATGCAGCAGTTTGTTTGATGATAAGGATTGCTGTTGTGGTTAAAACTTGGTTTCACTTTGTTGCCAGGCTAGCTGTTTGATGGATGGTCTGCTGGGTTGAAGCATTTTTTTTCTTAGGTCAGATGTTGTGTTTGGTCAGGATAAAGCATTGCGGTATCGATTGCTGTTAGGTAGGGGAGGCAATACTTTGGTTAGGGCACCCATTTAGTACTCAAACTGACAGCTACTCTACCTTCTTTTAGTGTCCTGCCCAGGTAGTTGTTAATTTTCTGTATTTACATGGGGGGAGGCTGCCTTGGGGAACCCAGTACTTGCTAGACTGTTATTTCTGTGCCGTAAACATTCACTTACTGGTAGAGTGCTTTCATGGCTGGATTGTAGCTATTTCTATTGAGGAGATGGCCGGGAGTTGGACTCTCCATGCTCGCTCATTGAATTTCCATCGCTGTCTTCCCTTCCTCTTAAAGCAGCAGCAGTCAGTGCTTTCTGGTCCTGTTCAATTAAGGTAGCAATCGTCATGCCACCCATCCAGTCTGGGGGAGGCCGGGGTTCACTGCAGTCATTCTTAGTCCTGTCAAACCAGTGGTGGTTTTCACAAGCAGTGAGGCCCACATGTAGCACCCATTGCTGGCCATGCTCGTTGGTGTTACACTTGCTATTAAAAAAACAATCACATAATACCCCAGCCATATAAATAGGGCTACACAAATCCTCAATAGACCGAATGGCCTATGCGCTGTGTTTAGACACGACAGTCAGAGATAGTCAGGATGAGTGCAAGAAAAAGGGGTTGCCCTGGATATCAGCAAAGGCATTTAATACATCATGCCCAGTGAGTGACTTCATACCAAAAGAGAAAATCACTGGCCCTCAAAATCTTAGACTTTGGCTAAGGGTGAATGATAAACTGAGGCAGGAAGGAAATACTGGTACAATAGTATTTTCAGTTCTGTATCTTATTAGTTACATCAGTGAAATTATTTCCTTAAAGGAAGGGGATATCCTTTTGTTTGGGACATCTGAGGGAGTTTCTGCTGTCCAAGAATATGATGAACGTCATGGAGGATTAGAAGTTATCATCAGCATGAAGTTCAAAGTTGAGATGCAAACACATTAAATAAGTGCAATGCTGTAAAGAGGGTACACAAATTGTATGGATTCATTTTTGGGGCATGCTTCAGTACCAAATTATTGGCTAAAGAATCTTGGAGATGGGGAGGGAGCTATTTTCACTAGCTTCCACTGTGTGAATGTTTGAGGTATTATGCTACCCTGGTGATAAATTAGTTTATAATCCCCCAGTCTGTGTTACTGGGGTAATATACTAGACTTTGTCTTGACACTGAGAGATATAATAATAGCTGCAGTAAATGTAACAGAGACTTTGGCTAATTTTGATTAATGTGTACTTAAGTGTGTGGTGTATTATGAAGCACAGCAAGAGGTTCTTAGGTTCACTTCTCAGTTGGAGCACCTTCTGTGCAGTGTCTGCATGTCCTTCCTGAAGTTTCATGAGCTTTAAAGACAGGCAGATAGGTGTGGGTGTGTGTGTGCCTTTCTGTTAGTTGGCAAAGGGAAATAGGGAGTGTCGGCAGCTATGCATGAATCTTTGAGGATGTGCAAGAAACTGGGAGTTCCGTTGGCCACCCACAAGTTGGAAGTTCTGGCGAAGATACTAGATTTTCTGGGGTTAAGTGTGGATGCGAAACAAGGTTTGTTTTGCATGCCTGGGAAGAAGATAGCTAGGCTGAAGGAGAAGTTACTTCGGATGAGGACTAGAGACAAGTTGCAGGTTAGGGATGCTATGGAACTTTTAGGGCTATTGAATTTCACTTGTCAGGTGGTTCACTCAGGATGGACCTTTAGTAGGTCGGTAGCATTTTTGTTGAAAGGTGGTAAAAGTAAGCACCATTGGGTGCGAATTGGAGAATTGACTTTGGAAGATTTAACCTTGTGGTTGCAGTTTTTGGAACAGTTCAATGGTGTTACTTTTTGGCAGTGGGAATGAGTAGATCAGGAGGAATTACAGCTGTTTACTGATGCAGTAGGGGGCATCGGTATGGGTGCAGTTTTTGGGGGACAGTGGTTTGTGCTGCCATGGCCACCTGAGTGGCTGGAGGAATGGAAGTGGGATGTCGCTTTCCTGGAGCTGATGCTGATTTGGGTGGCATCAGTGGTGTGGCAAAAGCATTTGAGAGGTAGGAGGGTAGTTTTTAATTCTGACAATGTTGCAGTTGTATGAGTCTTACAGGTTAAAACTGCAAAGTCTGAGCACTTGCTGTTGGTATTACATAAGTTAGTGTTGTAAAGTTTATTGATTAATTTTTCTTCACAGGTGTGTATGTACCAGGGGTGAGGAATGAGATTACTGACAGTTTGTGTTGCTTTCAGTTTTCCAGGTTTTGGCAGTTGGCCCTAATGGCAGGAGAGGACCCTGTGGTGGTACCAGATGAGGTGTGGTGGATTGGGCTGCAGTGATCAGGAAGTTGATGCAACTGTCCTGGGCTGTATCCACCAGGAAGGCTTACAGTATGGCATTGTGTGAGGTTTGAGTTGCCAAAGGAGGCAAGTGTGTGGTCTGTAGAGTTGTTGCAATATTTAGCAAGGGCTACAGTGTGGGGTAAGACGATGAAATCAGTGAGGCTATATTTGGCAGCAATTAGTGTGTTTGTTCAAGTGGCGAGTTTGGAGGACATCACTAAATCCTGGATGGCGGGGTGAGTGTTGAAGGGATAGAGTAAAGAGGAAGGTTTGGGCAGGGACAAGCACTGGCTGGTGACTAGGCAGGTTTTAAGGGTGCTGCTGCAGAGTTTGTTTAGGATATTTATGGGATTGGGCGGTCATGTTGTGTGGCTGATGTTGAGAGTTTGGATGTATCTCAGTGCCTTTAGGGTATTGGAGTTGATAGGGTCATTGGTGTGGGATGATGTTTTGTTACAGCTGGAGGCAGTTCACATCAGGTTGAGGTCATCCAAGAGTGATCAGGTGGGCAAGGGTGTGCAAATAGTCTTGGTGAAGGATAGGTGGGAGCAGATGTGTCTCATAGTATGGGCAAGGAACATGTTAGCGGTTCAGAAAGGGAGGTCACAGGAATTAGTCTTCTGGTCAACAGGTGGTAGGACAATAACAGGGGGAAAGTTCATAGCCATCATGAGAAAGGCTTTGGGTAGTATAGGTTTGGAAGGGGAAAGATTTTCTACTCATTCCTTTAGGCTGGGGGTGGTGTCAGATTTAGTGAGAGCAGGTAGTTCGATTGAAGTCATTAAAAGGGAGAGGAGGTGGTCTTCCAATGTTTTTTTGACTTATAGTAGATAAGGGATGATGTTGTTTCATTTTGTATTAAAATTTGTGTGTTTTGTTTTGGCAAAAGTATTCGCATCATTGGCCATTCTTACTTGTACTGGGCAATAAGGAGGGCTGCTGTTAGGAGTAATGGTGCTAACTTGGAGTTACATTGGTTCAGTTGGAGAGTCATATGGCATGGAGTTAGAGGGTTCAAGTGGAAAGAGCTGTCGCAGGTATTTATGGTGATAGGAACTCAACTGGGGCTTCCCGGAATCTTACTGATGCACTTGGCAGGTAATGATTTGAGTTTGATGCCTAAATACCAGTTGGTTTATCAGATTAGGAATGATTTATTGTCTTTAAGGAGGTTCTACCCAGGTTTGTGTGTAGTATGGTCGGAGGTTATTCCTCGTTTGATGTGGAGGAATGCTAGGAAGTTTACCACTGTCAAGCAGGAGCGGAAGTTTGTGAATTTTAGATTGGTGAAGCAGTTGGGGGTGATGGGAGTGCGAACTATACAGCATAATGAGTTTGCGGACAAGAATCCCATGTGGTTCAGGGATGATGAGGCTCATCTTAGTGATTCTGGTCTGAATTTCCTTAATGTGAACTTAGGTTTGTTTTTGTAAGGCTTGTTTAAAAGTTGGAGTTAGTGAGGGGAGCACCCTGAGTTAGGCTGGTGGGCAGAGAAGAGAGACAGGCTTGTCCCTCTTCTGTTCCCCATCTGGTGTATGCTTTTGAAGGAAGGAAGCCTGGAATGGTGGAAGTCAGTGGTTGGACGCTGCTTGCACCTGGTGGTTTTGGATGGAAATGAAGTTTTGGGATGAAGGTGAGCAGTTGAATGTTGCCTGAGGTGTAAGAATAAGTAAGCAGATGGAGGACACTGCTTATTCGACAAGTGTGAGTGGTGCTACTCTGTCCTTATGGATGGTCATATGATGTTTTGATGACTTGCAAAGAAAAGACGTTATAAAAGTTATGATTCATTTATCTTATATATATATATATATATATATATATATATATATTTTTTTTTTTTTTTTCAATAAAGGTCATCAAAGGTCTTTTGGAATCCTGTGTTTTTATTAAAGCGAAACATGACAAATAAACCATCCAGTATTAATTACAGTTAAAATAAATTGGAACTTCATAGGACCTGCTAGTATTAGTACAAGAAAAAGAGGGAGCACTTACCATATAGCGACATTGTTCACATAAATAAGAAGCAAATGTACCTTTTCTTCTGTTGCTAATAGTATCTATCCTTATGGTGGCATTAGCTTCCACAATGCCTTTGATGTATATATACATGTGTATGAGTAATTGTCAAAGGATCAAAGTATGATTCTTTGATCCAGAACTTGATAATGATGCTGATAAGACTGCATGGTCAGGCAGTTAGATATGTATTTATTAAAGTATATGTCCCTCCATGATGTAAGTAAACCATGAAGGAGCATACATGTCACATAAGACTGCATAGCAATATGTAATGGCTGTTCTTCCACACTACATAAATAAATAATTGCTGTCATCTTATCAAACCAGTTAGTCTGGATATTGCATCTCTCTCTCTCTCTCTCTCTCTCTCTATATATATATATATATATTTTTTTTTTAAATATATATATATATATATATATATATATATATGCATATATATCTATAGATAAGTGTGTGTGTGTGTGTGTGTGTGTGTGTGTGTGTGTGTGTGTGTTTGTGTGTATGTGTATATATATATATATATATATATATATATATGTTTATAAGCACAGCCATGTGCATATCCAACTACTGACCTTTAACTTCATAACCTAACACCTTCCCCACCATCAAGTAAGTGGGTGATTGCTTTTCCTAGCACTAACTTCTCTAACCTCTACAGTGGCAGTACAACACAGCTTACTATGCTTCTTACATCTAAGATAAGTCTCCACGCCAATGAATTGATGAAATGCCAAGCAGGATATTGCAAGCTCTGGACTGAAGAATAATGGTTCAATCATTAGATAGGTAGCTCCATCTGTATGGGTGCATAAGTGTGTGTATTTGTGTGTTTGTATAACCATCCATCAAAAAAAATATTGAATAGCAACACAACTTGTTGATCACCAACTGAGCAAAGAAAAAAAAAGCACTGTAAAACATTTTTTGTAGGGTGACTATCCCACACCCCCTGATAATTATATATCCCATCTCCAAAATCACATTACAGTGGGGAAGGGCAAATTTGCCGATCGCCACTGTACAGTGATTTTGCACAGTAACAAAGCCTCACATTCAATCAGTTGATTTTTGATCAGCTGGGGTGGCTGATTTTCAGTTTCGACAAGTTGACTTTCATCATCTTGTCTGTCTGCACACACACACACACACACACACACACACACACACACACACACACACACACACACACACACACACACACAGCCAGTTTTTCTTTCTTTTAAAGCATATCTTAAGAAAAAACAAAGCTGTACTGTAATCAAAAAATTAGAACCACTTAACATAAAAAATTAAATCACAAAGCTACATCTTCTGTCCATCTAAAAAGACTTATGAATACCAGGTGCCTACTTACTTATCCAAGTGAAGAAGTCTTAAGATCTGTTTATAGATTTTCATTTATGCTCTGTCCCTTTATAGAAAACTATTTAAATCAAGTGGGAATTTACAACATCTACTAGAATGACAAGGGCTGGCAACAGCAGGCTAACTTATTGTGACCCTCTCTCTACTTTGTCATCTCCTGATAATTCTGCATTCACTGGTATTTGGACTGAATAGTTTCTATAAATAGCTGAGACTTGTTACCTAAATCTTTTCCATATTCCTACCTCCTTCTTCACCCCAGACAGGAATCCCAAATTCCAGTGAGTCAGTGGTCTTTTTCACACAATATAAATACTATTTACCACATTTTCATTTTTACATACTGTGCAATCTCCATGCATGGTGCACCTGTTGTTTTATTTTATTTATTTATTTATTTTAGTTATTCATTTGACATTTGTTAACCAGGGATATCCAACTGAGCAAGAGCCCCTTTTCAGCTGAGGCCCGAGGAGAAAAGCTCCACAAAAAGAAGTGATACAATACAGTAAAAGTCAAGTTTATACAAAGATTATACAAAGCTTTCAATACAGTTATAAAGGTAAAATACTGAAATAGTATTACCTACAAAGTGTAAAGTATAAAATTAAGGGACAATATAGGTCAGTCTGCAATAGAATATCAATGTACAGACAAACAAAAGAAGTTATTGTGAAAGTGAGAAAAAAACAGATAATTACTTAGATAAAAAGAAGTGTAAGGGTAAGGGAATCAGAATTAATCGTAAAGAGAGAAGAGAGTTAGGTAGGGTTTTGGCAGGGGCAGATCCAAGAGTTCCATAGATTTTCTTTTAGTGCTGTTCTAAATTCACTCGTTTAAGAGAGAGTTCTTATGGATGATGGTAGTTTATTACAAATAAGGGAAATTGAGTAACAATATAAATGTTGACCAAACGCCATTTTTGGTTTGTAAATATTTAAGTCAGCTTGATCAGAACTCCTAAGAGTCCAAAGAGAATTACAGTAAGAGAAGAGAAAGGAAATATTAGAGCAGGATGTAGGTTTGTTCAGAATACTGTGGGTGATAGTCAGTTGAGTAAGTAAAAGCTGGTGTAAAAATTCCAACCAGTTTATAGATTTGAGAGAGAGGCAGTGATGGGAGCTGTAAGGCTGGTTTGCAGCAAACCTAGTTACTTTGTTGTAAGTTCTAGCTTGGTTTTTAGTGAGGATTGTAAGTTAATTAAGATTTGAGAACCATAAAAAAGACACGTAAGAAGAAAAGCAAAAGCAAGTGAGAGTCTGACATCTGTGGTAAGGAATTGTTTACTTCTATAGAGCTATCCAAGTTTTTGGTGTGTCTTAGATGTGTAGGTCAAATTTGAGTTGGCCATCAATAATTACACTTAGGAGTTTGGTATGTGACTCAACATTAATGACAGTACTGTTAAGAGAAGAGATAGAAAAAGTAGGTTTAAGATGTGTGAAAGACTTAGGGAGAAATAGGAGGTTTGTTTTTTTTGGGGGGGGGCTGAGAATAAGTTGATTATTAGTAAGCCAAAATAATTTGCATAATAGTAATTTTGACCTTAAGGTGCTGATACAACCATGTTACATGTTTGTACAGTATGATTAAGCTACCTTCTTATCAGACAATCTGTGCTTACAGTCAACTTTCAAAAAATTGTAGTTGTTAAGCATGTAAATCCAAATATCACAAGTACTCTATCTATTCTTAATCTCAAGTGTGAATTAATATTGCTCATTAAACAAAACCAGTTAAAGACATAAATTAGCTATTTACAACATAATTTGAAATATGGAATTAACTAGTGACTACACTGTTTTGCTTTTACCATATTATGACTATTAACTGGACTGGTAACTTTATTAAACAAATGTACATCTTGCTCTGTGTCAATGTCCTCTTCAAGCTCAGTTTTTATTATATAATCTTATGTAGCCTATTTTTTTACTATGGAGTTCTGTTTTTGATCTCTAGTTCTCTGCTTTTTTCTAGTTTTAGCTTTCTTAACTACTATCAGCACTAAAGAAAGCATCACATTTACCTCCATGGGATGTTATTTTTCACCATTTCAAAAAAAAACTTCCCTATACTGAGGTTAAAGTCTTGTTCAAGTACAAGATTTAACATATTCAAGTAAATTTTATAGTGAAGCATCTTCATACATTCCCAAAACATATGCTTATAAAAAGCGTTTCCTGAGCTATTGCCTCTCCAGTATATGCTCCTTCTAAATGGAAACATTTTTTTTCAAATGTCATAGGTGTATAGAAATATTTATGCAAAAATTTCCCTGTAAAAATTGTAGAATTTCTTGATTAGTATACATATCTAGGCTTGACATACTTCCCCTCAACTGATTACCTATAATATTTTTATTTAATTGTTCATTCCATGCTGTTTTTACTTATATTCTATATTGTCTTCTCCACTCTAATACTACTTTATATGTTCTACATATTATTCTTTTCTGGTCTTTCATTTCTATTCTGGCCTCCATTTTCAGAACTACTATTTGTGATTTAGCACAATCGCTATCTAGCCTCTGCATATTTTTCTTGAGCTCTCATATTACACTTGTATATGCAAGTTGATCTGAGTTCAATAATCCAAACATTTCTCCAGCTTTACCCCATTTTATTTCCTCATTTCCTGTTATCATCTGCTCACAAAATCTTGGTTGTTTGTTTTTTCTTCTCCAACTATTCATTACATTTTCTACTGTATTTCTTATTACGATATATGAAGTAACCTATATATAAACTATTTCTGTTATACTATTTTTGTCAGAGTCTAACTTCCTTTAATATTTAAACTTACTTAAGTTTACTGTGTACGTAATCCAAAAAATAAAACTCTTTATATTCCTTTCTTAGATCTGCTCAAATGCCCATGTCATAGGTAATCCTGTTGTTATACTGTCAGCCACTATGACTTTCATGTGTTTCCATTTTGGCATATATTCCATGTCCAAAATCAAATATATTAATTTAAGTTATGTGGAATTATAGTATGTCTCCAAATGTAGAAGTATCAAAACACATTACTCCTTTGTCAGTATTAGCTTTCTCCATTGCACTTTTTTCTCTTTCGTTGTTAAAAAATGTTTTCCTTAATATCCTTTTACATTTTTTATATCTGATCTGTTGGTTGATGCATATAAATGTGACCTACATAAAGTATCAGTGGGACCAAAAACATATGTTCATTAATAATTTCCATAGTGTTATCAAACTTATAATCTTTTGAATAATTTTGTCCCACATTTCTTTAGCTGCTTGTTCAAAATTCTGGTGAAACAAAATCTCAAGTATCTCATCTTGTCATGAGCCCACAAAAAGGCAAAAGTACCACGTCATGTATAGGGGCATAATTCATTACTATACCCATTGCTTTTGCTTCATTTACTTGATAGCTATCCTGCCATACTATTAAAATATTTTAGTTTATTTGTATCATATTTCTGATTAGTAAACATTCAATAATACACAACATGGTGGATGCTATTGGGGTAATAATACCCATCCAGGGTTTTGTGGGGCCCAAATTCTCAGGAAGAGAGCCATACCACACTTGGAGGGCATTATTTCCTAGATAACATCATCCCTGGAGGGCATTACTGTGCTTAGATAATGGGCTGTCTGTCAAATTGTTTTGTATTTTTTTATTGCTATGTAATTTCTTATATTTTTGATGTAAAACAGTTCTTCTGCCTAATATTTCAAACATATTTAGCATGTGTAAACATTGTTGGAGAAAGAGTTTTACATCCAGAAGTACTTAAGTGTTTAATATATATATATATATATATATATATATATATATATATATATATATATATATATATATATATATACATAAACACACACATACACTTAAACACACACAATGTCACAGATTTTGAAGCACAGACAGACTCACACATATGTACATGGAGACACACACACTCACACACATACAAAAACACACACACACACACACACACACACACACACACACACACACACACACACACACACTCACAAACACACACACACACACACACACACACACACACACACACACACACACACACACACACACTTACAAACACACAAGCTTGCAGGTCAGCCAAGCAGTTTCAGCCATATTGCTGACAGAATACAGTTCAGATGTCTTTTCATGATCAAATGAATGAAAAATGTCATACAATGCAAGGCATTGCAAATCTCATGCTTCTTGTTTGCCTTGATTTTGCTGCATAATTTTGCTGTGTCCCTCGTACAATATTTGATTTTCTGGTAAATTACTGAAGATTACAGCCAGTCTATAATGTCAGATATTAGAGTTTCACGTCTCGTATTGTTTAGACAGAGTGTGCTGATAGAATGCCTTTTGCAGTGCAAAGAAATTAAGTGGTATGTGGTCTCCCTGTCTCTATCTCACTCACTGTCTTTGTCTTTCACTCTCTCTTACACACACACACACACACACACACACACACACACACACACACACACACACACACACACACACACACACACACACACACACACACACACATAACTGCATTACTTTTTTCGTTCTTTTTTTTGAATTCACTACATGCAGTAAGGGGAATGTAAAATGGCATATCCTTGTAGCTACTGCTGCAGTCAGAGTTTTAATATTATTATTATTATTATTATTATTATTATTATTATTATTATCATTATTATTTCTTTACTTTTGTCCTTGTTACTTTTTATTTTACAATATGGCAAAGCCATATTAAGGGAACATAAAAAATGGCACCCATTTGAGTTTTTTTACTCTGTGCTTCATGGAAGTTTGATATGCTGCCATAAAGTACCATATTTTTTAATGGGGTGAATCCAATAGGGTGATGATATAGAATTCACCCATTATCTAGCATATAATATATCATCTGCAAAAAGGACTATTTTCTCATTCATATTTCTCCAGTTGTATCCAATTATGTTTGATTGTCTTATTCCACTGATTAATGGCTCTAAAGATAAAGCAAAGAGTAATGGCGAAAGTGGACACCCCACCTAGTTCCACTGATAAGATTAAACTCTTTAGACATCTTACCACCACTTCACTCTAACTTGAGTTCCTCTGTAGATTTTAAATATTGTTGTTGTCCATGTTTGTGGTACCTCAAAATGTCTCAAAATATATAGTCTAATAAAGTCCCAGCTCATTTTATCAAATGCTTTTTCATCATCCAAACCTATTAATATTAATGTATTATTACTGACCAAGGCTTCCTTTTGAATCATATGGATTCTGTTAATATTGACAACTGCTTCCCTAAGTTCTATAGCAATTGGTAAAAGGTCAATCTTAACGATACGGGCACAGTGATAACAAATGTGACTTAACCAAACAACATGCAAAATGAAATGAAGCATTTATTTTCTTTCTGGTAGTTACTGATCTTAATGATTTTTAAACATATTTTAGGTACATCTTTTACATTTTAATCATATCAAACAACATTGTACATGCATATATGACCCCACAATTAAACAGCTTCCCTCATTGTTTTTGTGAATCATGCTATCTAACCTACATTCAGTCAAAATACTTGTCTCATTAACGTTAAATGTATTACTAGACTTACTGTATGCATTACCAGAACTGACATTACACAGCATTGGCAATTGGTTTCCATTACATAATACATTAGTTTTCTTTTATATTCATCATTTATTTATTTTTCTCCTGACACAGAACTTATGTTAAAAGCAGAATAATACAGTTTTCAGTTTGAAAACATGGACATTTATCAGATATTTTACAGTATAGCTTTCCCTTCAGTTAGCTCTAAGCTTTATTTTTAAGGAACATTTGAGACATATTAGTTTTATTATTGCATTATACTAATCAAATACTTATCTTCTGTTTTTTTTTTTTACTTACTGATTTTAATGATTTTAACCAACAATTCAGAATCCAACTCAAATGTTGATGATATCATACCCTTTTCCCATATTAACGTTTATCCTTTTCTAAGTACTGCCCGCATTTAATCTTAACAGTAAATTTTGTATGGAATCTCACACATTTGTGAAAGATGTGTGCTCATAGATTTTTACTATACCTATTGACTGGTTGGATGCTCCCTTGATACCTTCTCCTGCTTCCAAATCTTATTTTTCTCTTTTCCAGTTCATCTTATGCCTGTTGAGGGTCTGTGCAATTTTTTTATGCAAGTACATAGAAAACTTGAAGTATTCCAGGACACAATAACTTGAAGCAAAGATTCATTTCTCTGCAAAGTCATATGGAAGGAACAAAAGCATGTCTATTAGTTTATGCTTGCAAACAGAAGTCATCCACCAAAACCTTTGTGTCTCCAGCCTTCAAAATTGCACTCTTCCTCTGCAAAAATAGAAAAAAAAATCTTCATTTAGGTGGTATGTCTGCAGTTTAATTAAAATAGATCTTTGCTGCTTTCTCTGTGTGCTCTTTCTATTTAAATAGCAGTAGAAAGTCCAGTCTTTGTACTGAAACGCTTTCTTATAAAGTATTTACAATCCTTCCCTTCAGTTAATTCCTGTACTGCTGTAAATCTCAAGCTATCTCTGCATGAATGGTCCTTGTGTTCATCCAGTGCATGTGTCATTTGCTCATATTTTAAATGCTATTCCATCATTTCTTAGTTCATCCCCTTTTCAGTAGTTTGCAATTCCATTACTTCCCCCAAACTGCAAGATAAAACATTTTTTATTACGTGCAAACGTCAGTTATTTGTCTCTATATATAGGATTATAGGAGGTTACTAGGCTAATGTCCCCGGGGTCCTTACAAGAAAAGCCAAGTTCAACCCATGTTCCCAAAAGTGTCTGCTTCAAGCAGACACTAAAATCAGCACCTATTGCCCCTGTCTAATAGGGACACAGGTGGAACGCCTGCAGTTAATTTCCAGTTATCCATCCATTTGTCCAAATTACACTTAAATAGGGCTAATGAAGGGCTTTGTTTGACATGAATAGGAAGCTTGTTCTGAAAGTGGGGCAGCCTCCATGAGACAAATCTGTCTCTCCAACAACTACTGCTATCACATACCAGGTTAAGGTCGTTTGAGCAATTGACCCATGTGCCATTTGACTTGCGAATATGCAGCATTTCCATTAAAGCTGGGTCAGAGATTGCTCTGTATGCAAGGCACAGGTCACCTCTGAACAGTTTGTATGACACAGAATAAAGTGACAATGATTTCAATCTGTATGCATAAGACAGATCTTGAAGACCCTAAATTTTCTTTGTAAGGAACGTTTGTGGTCTCTCCAATTGCTGTAGGCTTTTGGAAAGGAACATACCAAAGGGAGCATTGTACTCTAGTATTAGCCTGATGAGGGAAGAGTACAGGGGGGTTATAACCTCTTTTTTTCTGGAGGTAATGCTCTTAGTTATGAGATGAGCAATATAAAATGCCCTTCTTACCACTGTGGAGACATGGTGATTGAAGTTAAGGTAGCTGTTAACCTGTGTGCCCAGATCTCTCACCACTGACTGTGTGCTTAAGGTATTGCTATTGATGTGGTAGTTTGCAAGAACATCACCCTTGCCAAAGGGGATGATAATACATTGTTTTCATTAAGTTTAAGACCATGACTTTGGCAACAGTCATTAGTCTGTGTAAGCAAAGGGGATGATAATACATTGTTTTCATTAAGTTTAAGACCATGACTTTGGCAACAGTCATTAGTCTGAGTAAGACCTTCTTGCAAAATGTTGACATCACTAAGGGTTTTAATGAGTGTTCCCAGTTTGCAATCATCAGCAAACTTTGTCAGCCACAGTCCTTTAGTCTTAGCCTGTACTTTGGAGATGTAGATTCCAAAAGGTAGGTGTCCCAGAACCGATCCCTGTGGAACACCACTGGTTATGGGTCTGCTGGAGGAGGTGGAGCCCCCTATTTTGACCATATGAGTTCTATCAGAGAGCCGGTTTGCGACTCATCTGACAATATATGACTTAATACCCAGCTGAGTGAGTTTATCAATGATACCTGAGTGGGGAATTGTGTCAAAGACCTGGGCTAAGTCTAAGTAAGCCATATGCACAGATTTGCCCTTGTCTATGGCTTTGATACTTTCTCGAAGAAGTCAACCAAGTTTAACAAGCATGATCTCCCCTTGTTAAAGCCAAATTGGGTGGAGTCGAGCATTTGGAGATTTCCTATATCTTTTTTAATAAGGTCCATGATGATTCATTCCATGGACTTGGAGATAATGCTGGTCAGGCTAATGGGTCTTCAGTTCCCAGAGTCCATGGATGCACCCCTTTGTGCAAAGGGATGACGGTAGCTTTTTTTTTCTGCTGGAGTGAAACAAGTGATTAGGCTGTGATTGAAAAGAGTGCCCAATGGTGATGCTAATTCTTGTTTTAATCCATATAGAACACAGCCCAGGATGGTGTCTTGTCCCATAGAGGCTGTGTTTTTGACCTTAGAGAGGTCATTTAAGACCTGCTCTTCAGAGATACTAGGTGGGAGACAGGTATTAGGGATGCTTTGGGGTATATGTGGTGGGGACAAGGAAGTGAAGTTTCCACTGAACCTGTCTCCCAGCAGGTTTGCTATATCCACAGGTTCTATATATGCAGTACCATTAACTATGAGTTCAGTGTAAATCTGGGCCTTAACTTTGAGGTTATGGATGTAAAAGAATGCCTTGTGGTTGTCCTTGGTTAGGGAAGCTAACTTGGATTCATAGTTAGTTTTGGAGGACTTCACTAGGAGTCTTATTTGCTTGTTTAAGTTGAGGAGGGAGCGTTTCCAGTTTTGAGACTGTTCCTTCCTACTCTTAGACAGCAATTTCTTTCCCCTATTGTATAGCCTATTAATGGCAGTTATCCACCAGGCAGGTTTGTTTTCCTTGAAGATCTTGCTTTGGTTCTATTAGGTATGGCAGAATCAATACAATTGTATAGGTGCTTGTATAAAAGAATTGGAGTATAACTCATCATAGCTGTCTGTTCAATCAGTGGGGTAGAAGCTATGAAGCTATTTATGCCATCATGTAAGAGGTTGTAATTGGGCTTGGAGAAGTTTTTTACCCTAATTGTTGCTAAGGGGGGGTTCTTGTATTATAGTTACTTCCAGCGGGACTGATTTGTTGTCATATCTCACCATGTATGGCCCACACTGGGGATGGTGCAGCAGTCCCCCATGTTGGTGAGCATCATGTCCAGGATGTATGAGCCCCTTGTGGGTGTTTCAACCAGCTGGTCCAGGGCAATGGAGTTAACGAAGTTCAGGAACCTTTGGGCAAGTGAGTTAGAACACAATAATTTACCCAATCTATGGGCAGGTAATTAAAGTCACCCAAAACCAGGGTGTTTGGTTGCATCTTGATTGACTCAAGTAGATTCAAATAGGCTGAGTGGATGTCCTGATTCATGGTGGAGATACTATAGCTGGTAATGACCCGAAGAGGGATCTTGCCTACAGTCAATTGCACCTGAAGGAATTCAAGGGAATCGTGCTGTTTTACCAGTCGAGAGGTGTATTTATCTTTAATGAATATTGATACACCACCTCCTTTAGTTCTCATACCTTCAGTTTGTGGTCTGAACATGTGGAAAGAAATGTAACCTGGTATAGCTGGGGTGGTCTCCACAGCCTTAACCAGATCTCAATGACTGCACAAATGTCACTATCATCCAGTGTGAGAACTGCTTCTAGTGAGTGCAGTTTCTGGTTTAGACTCCTAGTGTTTAGCAGCATAACCTTGAGGTTGTTCTTAGAGGGTATTTTTACATTGGAAATTTTGTTCTTGTGACATTGCCTAGAAAAGGCACTATAGGGATGGGCAGCAGCCTTAGCCAGTAACTAAAATCCCAGGGATGATAGATGAGGACCATCTCTGGCAAAGCATCGAGGTCTGTTGACCATGTCATCCCAGGCTGACAGATACTGGATCCCCTTTGAATGACACCAGAAAGACAATTGTTGAAGTCAATCATTTTTTGTTTGTATTGAAGTATCATCCTAGGTGAAGGTAAAATGCTGCTTAAGGCTAGAGACATACCTGCCTGAGATACATAATCAGAGAGCTCAGTCATGTCTCTCTTCATACAGTCCAGTGAGGTACATCTCAAGTCATTCACACCAACATGAACTACGATGGAGACTTGAGTGCATGTGTGATTTTGTGGATCCTGGCACCTGACAGACAATTGACCATGACCTTTTCCTTATCCAACCCGGTGAGAGGGACACTTGTGTGTCTCACGATTAAGTCACCTATGACTAAGGTGTTTGTTTTTGTATTATGCCTTAGGGCTTGACTGGTGAGCCACTTGTGTGTGATATATTATGTGTACTATGTTCTGCATAGGATGTATTATGTGAAGTGCGCTTCTGTTTGTGTTTGGAGGTTTCTGGTGTTTAGGTAAGCTTCTTGTAAGGACCTCTGCATATGTAGGTTTATGTGCTGTTGGTTTGGTAGGTGCAGGAGGCGAGGTGTGCATGCTGACAACCTGCTTAGCATCAGATGAACTGGCTGGTGACTGGTGAGCAACACAGCCTGGATTCTAGGTTCTTGATATAGATACATCTCTCACATAATGAATTTGTGTGGACTAGAAGAAGTGGGTTGTCACTGTACATGAGGCAATTGCTACATTGCCTCAGGATGCCCATGTAGACCAGACTGGCTGGAGAAAATGTGGCAAATTGTCCATCCATAATGCTAGGTAAGTGGATGTGGTCAGAAAACAGAGAGAGGACAGGAAGGACCAGGTAAGGTAGAGGACAGGAGAAGTGGACAAAAATAAGAAGCATCTGTGTTGGTACTTCAGGACCTTGCCTGAATGTATCACCTGTCAGTGAGGGACAATTATACGAACTCACAGATGGAGCACCAGCAGAGTGCTAAGGGAAAATTTACAGGCAAACGTGTTTGCATCTATAACCACCAATTATGCCCACTGCTGAACAGCAGTGTGAGATGCACAAATGCTGTGCTTATGTAACAAACAAGCGCAAACTGATCGAAACAAATTAACCAGTAAAAAAGCTCAAAACTGAGCCCTGCTCCAGCAACCTTCAATCAGAGGAGTTGTAACTGCACACTCCTGACACTAGGGTGCAGGGGTACCCTCTCTGACAAAAGATGGCTTTGTTTAGTGCTCAAGTTATACAAACAGAGCAAGTTTCAGCAGGTCTGAGTCTATGTTACAGCAAACAAAGTGCAACAATTCCAAGAAAAAAAAACATTCCAAATAAGCAGTAATATGGTAAAAATGCAGTACAAAAGTGCAATATACAGTGAAAAATTCTACTTATGTTTTGCAGAGATCAGCAAATGGCTTGGATTTGCTTATGTACCAAATGAGAGCAAACTGATTTAAACAAATTAACCAATAAAAAAGCTCAACACTGAGACCTGTTCCTGCAACCTTCAATCAGATGAGTTCTAAATGCACACTCCTGCCACTAGGGTGCAGGGAAACCCTCTCCAGCAAAAGATGGCCTGCACCAATTTCAGAAAAAAAAAGTTCAAATTAGCAGGCACAATAAGCCTTCAACCAGCAATTCCCAGCTCAGAAGCACAGAAGCTGCCCTCTACTACCACAAGACAGTAGACCACAGACCTTCTTAATGTATAATAACTGGCCTGAAACCCAAGCACTAAAACCAGCACTAAAACACTTTTAGAATACCAGAAACACTAAGCCTTCAACCAGCAATTCTCAACTTAGAAGTATGTGAGCTACCTATCCTGCCGTAACAGTGTAAACCACAAACTTTCTTATATTTCAACAGGAGCTACTTATCTTGAAAATGCCAGGGTATATTTGGCCTCTCTCTCTCTCACTCCTGGATAACCAAAGAGGTTTCTCCTTCAGCAGCCATTGCCATCTGCTTTTCCCACCTCTGCCCCACCACACTGCTTTCCGTCTCCTTCTGTGTTTTTACAGTTGCTCTCCCTTTTCTTTCATGTTTATTTCTTCCTTTTCAGAGCTCTCCTCTTACACTACTTCCACCATTTTGAAATCAGGTCAGATGCTGTTTTATGTTAAAAATACCATACCCCCATTTTTTTAAGCTCTTGAATATTTCTTCCATATAACTTACGACCAACAGTTTCTCTTTTCACATCCCCACTGTAATAAATATTTGCTCTCCTCAAGGTATAGCAAGGATGGTCTTGTCTTGTCTATCCACCACAATCATATAAGAGCTAACCTATATTTTTTTGTAACCACACTTTATTGTTCCTTTTCAGTGATAATGCTATCCTGGTTGAAATGTCAAAGATGAAAGATGCTAATTATCTAGTGCCTCCTTGAATTGTGTTTAGAAAACATCTACTATTCCTCCTTCACTCCCTTGCTGTCTACTATTTATTTGATTTATTTATTTTACATTTGTTAACTGGGCTAGTCCAACTGGATATATTTCCATTTTCAGCAGAGGCCCGGGGAGAAAAGCTCCAACAGTAACATACAAAAAAGATTATCATGCACAAGTATAGAAAGAAATTATGTTAAAATTAATCAGAGAGCATTAGCAAAAAAAAAATAAAATAAAATAAAAAATATATACTATTTGTGAAACACAATACCCAAAAGGACAGGACACTCTTACATTTTGAGGTAGCTTACAATACATTCAAAGTTTAATTCATCTCCTAGTTGTAGCAATAATTTAAGACAGTTACTACTTCCTGAGGGGTAAGCAGTATTGATTGGGGAAGGAGGCAGTATAGAGATAGGCAATAGAGAAAGCAGAAGATTAGTCAGGGTAACAGCAAGGGCATAATCAGTGTGTTTTAAGATGTTTCTTGAGCCTTTGTTTAAAGAGTGGAAAGGAGGGATGTAAATTTAGATCTGATGGCAACAGGTTCCAATATTTTCCAGCGGTATTAGAGAACAAGGAGTCACCTGCCAAGTTATTAGACTTGCTAATGCTAGCCAGTAGTTTACTAGAAGAGCGTAAGGAATTGAGGTTTGTATAGGGGGTAATAAGGTTAGAGAGTATCAGTGTGTTGTTAGGTTGGTAGAATATCCTATGGACAATGGTAAGTTGGAAAAGTATCAAAATGTTTTTTTAGTTCAAGCCAATCTAGCTGCTGTAGGTTCTGACAGTGGTGAGTTCTAAATGGGTTTCCAGTGGCAAATCTGGCAATATTGTTATAGGAGTTGACTAGTTTAGCAAGATTATTTTTCTTTAGGTTAGTATATATGGGGGAAGCATAAAGAAGAGTTGAGATTAGATGGGAGTGGGCAATTGTAGTTCTGGCTGTTGGTGTTAAGAAGGGTTTTATTCTATATAGGGAGCCCAGTTTTCTATTTATGGTTTTAATAGTGTTATTTATATGGTTATCAAAGGTAAGGTTATTGTCAATTATGATTCCTAACAGTTTGGTGGTAGAGTCAGGGGTTATAAGGGTGCTGTTATTTGATTTGCTAAATAAATTTATAGGGGAGGATTACTGTTAGGTACAAAGATTAAGAGCTTGTTTTTTTTTGGCATTCAAAAAGAGGCAACATTTCAAGAACCATGCCTCGACTGTGTTAAATATTTTCTGGTTAGAGATTGTAGTTCAGATATGGAGTTGGCAGAACATATGAGCATGGAATCATCTGTATATTGTATGCAGGTGGCTTGAGGGATTGCTAAATGAAGGTCATTGATGAATAAAGAGAAAAGAAGTGGACCTAGAATGGAGTTCTGTGGGACTCAGAGGGAGACTGGCAGGTGGGAAGATAGTTTATTCTCCCAGAGGACTGCTTGTTGCCTATTGATAAGGTAGGACTTGAACCAGAGAACAGCCCTGGTATCTAGAGAAAGGGATTCAAGAGTATTTATGAGCAGGGGGTGTTTGACCATGTCAAAGGCTTTTGTCAGATCAATAAAGAGTGCTAATGAGAGGATGTTGTTGTTACGGTTTCTATTGATGGAGTCGGTGAAAGATAGGAGAGATGTGGTGGTACTATGAAATGGCCTAAAGCCATGCTGACAGTTAGCTAGTATATTATGTTGAGTTAAGTGGTTTATTAGTTAATGGTGAATGCATTTTTCCATAACTTTTGCTAAGGGTGATAAGAGAGCTATAGGCCTGCAGTTGGAATAATCATTGGAGTTACCGCCTTTATGTAGAGAGATAATGTGGGAGATTTTCCAGATACAGGAATGATTCCTTCATTTATGGTTCTGTTTATAAGGATGGATACAGGATAGGCAACTGCTTTAGCTGCTTTTTGCAGGTATTCAGATCATACTTGGTCAGCAGAGGGGGTACACAGCTTAAGTTTTTGGATAAGTTTTTGGATGTGAGAGGTAGCGATGGGTTGTATTTGGAATGTTGGGAGAGTATAAGGTAAAGAGGTTGGGAGATTAGAGTTGTCTGTGGAAAGTTGACAGGCTAGAGATTTTATGGTGTCTGTGAAGAAGGTATTGAAGGCATTGGCAGTTTGATGGGAGGTATTGTTATCAGCCCCTAGAGGGGATAGTGTGCTAGAGTGTCCTGGGTGTAGGAGTCTGTTTAAGCTTGACCAGAACTTTTGTGGATTGTTATGGTGAGATTGCTGTAGTTTACAATAGTAGTTTTTTTTGACAGTGAGTATTGCTACTGGGAACCTATTCCTTCTGCTGACGTCCTGCTTTTCATGGATACTACAGGCTGTCTAAGCTGCATGTCTGATTTCATCCTTTGCAGAATTGTGCAACTTTCTTTACTAATACCTTGCCACACCCATTAGCTCATTCTGCATTCCTTCTTATTCCCTTCCTCCACTCACCCACTGCCTATATAAGTTTAAACAGAAGTCTGTTACAACTTTATGCATATATTTTTAAGTACACATAGTCAAATGAATGAATAAGTGAATGAAGAAACAATAGACAGCACATGCAAGTGGCACACAGACCCACTTACTGTTAACTCAATTTTAAAGACTAAGCTACAGTATCTACATGTGCTATATTTTCTTAATTTAAAAGAACATTAAAAAACATATACAACTTTACATGTCAATCTGTTAATTGCAGATAAGCTATATATGTGTTAAGTGTATCATGTAATATACAATACACAGAAATTTCAGTTTTTAATACCTAATAAGAAAACAATTTAACTGTCATAACACTGGCACACTATGTGCTCTCATTATAACATCTCAATTTATTGATCATACCATCTCAGTTTACTGATCAGTCTTCCAAACCTGGAACACTGATTTCAAGTAAAGGTATCTGTATTCACAATAGTGTCCTAGGTAGCAGCTAGTTGTGGATTCATGTTAGGGATCAAAGTATTCTGGAAAATTTTCTCACTCTCCAAATCCAAATACTTTCACACTGAGAAGGTGGTAGTGCTTTATATGACTTGGTACTCTGAGGTAATACTTATGAATTCAGATTCTTAAGCAAATAGATTTCTTTAAGGTCAGTGTGTGAAATTAAATATACGTGTATATCTTTTTTGCAAAGATATTTCTTAGTATCTGTAGCAAGCTTTCTTAAACATTATAGATGTCTGACAGATATGAAACTATGAAGAGCCATCATAAGCACCTCTGTCTAATTCATTCTACTCAGACTGCTGCTACCAAATATAGAAAAATGTCTTAAAAGTATATAATTTCTGAAAATAAACATACCCACCTAGTAACAGGAAATCTAGTTGGTACAGTAAATATTTCAAATAGCTAGTAGACATCTTTTCATAGTTAAGGAGATTAAGAAACAAGGCTTTTTTTTTTAATTTCAAATGACATTTTGAGACTTAAATTTCATAATAACCTCATTTGTTGGTCCACTGGTAATTTAATATTAGTTGATAATCAGTATGAGGCTACCATCTTCTCCAAAATTATTTTTGTTTTGGAGATATTCCTCTACTAATACTACCAAGACCCCAAATGAAACAAAGTTATACCAACAGCTTTTGACTGGTGAGACATGACCATTTTTTCCCCAAGATAAAAATGGGCTATATGGAAGATCTTACACTGAAAAATGTGTTTGTGATTAATAAGCTTTTTATATCATCTCCAGAGTGTAAAAAAAATGCTATATACCACCCAAATGTTGTATTCCCTTCATTTGTTAAATATGCTATGTTGTCAGAAGTATCTGGCCTAAGCAATATGTTGCAATGAAGCAAAAGATCTTTAGCTGGTAAATCTTCCTTTCCTTGTAAACACATAAAGAAAAATAAAAAAATACATTTGTCTTCCAGATCTTGTTTCTAATATTCAAAATTTCCAGTACTGACAAATGCAGAAATGTTTATTTAGCTTAATCAGATTTATCTGAAATGAACTGAACAAAAGGCTCTCATTATTCTTAGTATAAGTAAATGAGCATGTTGATGAGACTGATGGGTTCTAATATACAACTGGAATGCTTGTCCAAGGAAAAGGTAAATGAAATATGTAATCTTTATTATTTTTAATTACTTGTATATTAGCCTCAGTTTCAAAATTTTAGGTGTTTGATTTGAAAATAGGTCAGTAACTGTAGTCACCTTGGTGTATTTCATGCCAAAAATAACTATGCACACCAGCAGCTGAAAACACTAAATTATTTATACATAATTTCCAAAACATGAACCAGGATGCACTTAAGATCAAGTACTTCAATCCTGTCTAATATTTGCTAGCTATCGTTTTCAAATATATCTGCACAGAACCTACTCTATACAGATTTTTTTTTCAAATTGTATCATGCAATTTATATTGGAGAGGTATTAATGATTATCTGTTAAAGGTCTATTCTGCTACTGTTTTCATCTTTAAGATGTTTCTACGATCAAGAAGTCCTTTTGGAATGCATGCTTCTGTATGTGCAGAATGGTTTTATTATAAGCCTACTAAGATTCTGTTGTGACAAAGATGTCTTTATTAAAACTCTCAACCAAAAATTAGAATTAGTTCTTTAAGGAATTGAGGCTAAGTTAGATACAGAAAGGAATGGTAATACATTTATCTTAACAGGGTCTGATGAATATCCCTTTACTGAAGAAACAACAACTGGCTGTAAAAATTAAGAGTAATGCTCCTTGGAGACCGTAACCAAAATATGATCTGGAAAGGCAAGTATTTTATATTCATTATTCATAAAAGTTATTATGATGATCTCTTTGGACATATGAATAGCTAACAAAATGGGTTTAGGTATAAAATAAAAAGTGTGGGTGACAAGGGACACTCTTCCCTCACCCTGACAATTTGTTGTTTAATCTTGTCATTAACAAAGATAAAATATGAATAACCTGAAACTTCATTTTAATTGAGATATATAAATTATAAGACATATTGATTTTTTTCTACAGTTTGGAACATCTATGAACTACTTAGTTAATCAGAAGTCTCAATGTCATCTACTGAAACCAACAGAATAGGAACATTGAATAAAGGTGTATGAGACTAGACACAAATCATGAATGTTTGTATAATTGTACCACTAAAGACATATTTCTGCCTGGTGTGGATCCAAACTGAAAATAATTTGTTACTTTAGATAAGAAATACCTATATTTCTATGCTCACATACTTCATACTCTGTGTTTAAATGTAATACAGTATGACACACATCATTGTTCTTAGGAGCTCTGTTGGGTTTAGGTAATAGTGTAGTTTTATCTAATGCAAAATACTTATTTAGAATATAACCAGGTATAGTCAAAAACTGGAATAAGTATGTCTGAATGGAAAACTAACTGATCAAAATTGTATGCAGAACTTCTTTTTGAAAAACACCAGGGCAGACAATCTAACTATTAGAATTTTATGAACAGTATTCTTAAAAATATTTCTGATAATAATACATTGTGAATAGAATGGTGGTTTCTGTATTTTGTCCACCAAAAACTGAGAATGTGTAGAATGAGAAATAGTAATATTTTGCAGGCCTATTCACTACAGGAGGAATGGAGGGAGGGAAGGACTTACGTCTGCAATTTGTCACTCCTCCAGTGATGGAGCGCATGCTGTAATTATAAGACAGATCACTGCTAAACATGTGGCATTAGAAGCAAGGCCTGGAAATGACTGGCATTACATGCAGTTATGCTAGTGATGCTGATAGCTCTGCCCAGTCGGGGTGTTTCAAAAAGATTTTGTCTTATAAAGCAGCATATATGTCATTGCTAGATGCTCAATTCAACTCTGTTTATTTCTACCCTTTCCCAACCTGCCTATGAACAAGGTGATCTAGGTTCATGGGGGTAGAGGTGCTGCCCAGTAACCATTTGAAATATCAGGACCAACCAGAGCAGGCCCTGGAACATGGAGAATGAATAACCAGAAGATCAGATGTGTGTATACCAAGTTCCAGATGCAATTTTCAGAAAATTACCTTTTCTTTGAGGTACGTCAATCTCAAAGTAGGTATATATAAGTTCAGGGGGAACGGGGGGGCTTGCCTCCCACATGGGAGTGGTGCAGGGGGCTCCCCACCCACAGAAAGAAGTTTAAAGGAGAAGAGTGATTTTTCAAGATTGACTCTTCTTCTGTGTTTTGGAGGGGGTTTTTTGGATTTTCTACACTCTGTATTTTGAGTGCTGACATTTCCATAGGGCGCCACCAGGGTCACTATATTAGCAGATAGCACTGATGGTCAGATGGGAGGTTGCAAGGTGGATAAAAATGACAATATTCTTATTGCTACTCTTCTAGATCTAATACAAAACAAATTAGCTTTTTTATTGAAATTATATTCCTTTATCAGCTGCTAGATTAATTTATTCTAGCATTAAAATCATTTTATTCATAAGATATAACAATATGAAGTCTGTTGCATTTATTAAGGTGGTTAACATCATTAATATTTAATGATGCCACAAAAAAAAAACTTGAATTAATGTGATTTTTTTACCAGATTGCCAAAGATTCTCACTTCCCAGAAGCCCCAACCCAAACATATTAAAAAAATAAATAAAAATTAATACTCTAAAACATTAAGATGAGATATGAAAGATGTTCATTACAGAACAACTCCAAGCCTTTCACTTCCAGGGAAAGTGACCACTGAAACTGACCTAAGACTTTGAGCTTATTTTCCTCCTTTTAGAGGACTCCAATGAGAAAGATAAAATGCAAACACTTATTTAATTCTATGTAAAAAATAATAGCTTTGTAAATTCAGTGAATAATAGATTTTTTCCATTGTTTGAAAAGGCAAATTCTAAAATACTGAAATAACCACTTAGTTCACCATTATTTTCTTGGCCTTGACAGTTTCCTTTAGAAATGCATTATTTTGCATCAAAGTTAAAACATTTTGTTATCACTGCCCCAGTGAACCCTGACTTAGAAGGTACGACTTGAAGAACTACATCTGTATGAAATCATGTCACCTCTGCCAAATTGTTTTCAATGATGTTACAGCCACTGGATACATAGACTATAATAGTGATTGTCCCAATATCCTAGTATACCAGTTAACCTTAAATTGTAACATCTAAATCTTTATTCTATGGTTGTGATCTTGCATTGTTAATGGCACAATTCCTTCTCCAGACCTTTCAGTTTATTTTGTATCCCTATGAAAGTCTATTGCATGGCAGTAAATCTTTATAAAAGTCACATTTCTAGTCTGTAGTTGCTGGTGAGACTGAATATGGTATTTATAAGTTCTGAAATATTCAATGCTAGATTCTGAAGTACCACTACAGCACAACTTAAATTATTTATCAAAGGAAATGTGTTATTTGCCTTTTAGTTGCTGCAAAAATAAGGCATAGTTGATAGTACAGGCAAATGATGTCAGGACTTAGAAACAAAAAATATATATTTTTCAGACTCCTAGGCAGTGTTCCCAAGGTTCTGCGGAGGATACAACAGGTCATTTTGCTTATACTCTTTCTATGAGTTGTGTGTTGAGCAACTCCCAACTAGATTAATGTATATAGATAGCAGAGATTAACCCATCTTTTTGTACAATGCTGACTGTGCTTTGTTCAGCTTTACCCTTGTAGTGCCAATTGTGTGATCTTTTTATCTCATTTAGTACTACAGTACTTGAAAGGCAAAGCCATACAGATTGAAATTGGTGCAGAGTAGCTTAATCACTGCACTGAATTCATGATATTCAATGCCATGACTATACAGCTGAAATATGAGAAAAGTATATAAATTTAAAATGAGTTAAAACTCAGTTTTATATATTTAATTCTTTTTTTTTTCTCAGATTTAAATGCAATTCTGTCTCATAGCTCCATTGAGTTGTTATCAATCCTACCAGTCCTCAGGAAGCTGTGCCTCATTAATTGAGGGCTAACGGGTGAAAATGACTTAATTAGCAGTTTCAAAGTAGTCACACGATATGTTTTAACCAATGTTGTATTAGTTGTTGGATTTTTACCATTGACTGCATGCTAAAATAAAGCATTAGCATACAGCAGCATTGCAATTACTGAGAATTAATCAACACCTAGTGCACATTCATGTACAAGATAAAGCAGAACATCCCCAGAGTACCAGGGATGTTGATTAATCCCTAATAAATGTACAGCCTGGAATGGGTTGTTGTATCTGTATATTAATAAAATAGTATTCTTTAACATTTTAATAAGAAATGCTGATGGTGATGACATCCTCCTGCTTATGAAAGTAGTACATAGTAACCAGTGAGTAGGTAAGGGATACACAGTAATACCGCAAAGGTTAGAGAAGGGGTACTGTAGGTGAAAGAAGGTCAACTAATCCTCAGTAATGTCGATGAATGACATTATTGCTGTATGAAAATTGTCACTGCCATTAAAGATAGTGACTTTGAAACTGTTAAATACCTGTTTTGGAGATATTACTTTTGACAATAATTAGTTGGTTGTACTAAAAAGGAATGTGAAAAATGAAAACAATTGTATGCAGTTGGTTTCATATAGTTCAGAATATATGTTTATTACAGCCTATTTTAAAATAAGTGACTCACATATGTAATGTACAAAAAATTGAAAGTCCTTTAATTTTTTTTGTAATTGCTTATTCAGTTTAGGGTTGTGGTGTTCCCTGAAGCCTATCCTGAAAGCAATGGTCATGAGGTGGAATCGTACCTTAAACCTGACCTTGTTGGATCACAAAGTGCTCTTCCACCAGCCCATCAGCATTCAGCCTCTTCTGTCAGTTGTCACTGTATTTGGGATACATAAAGTCTGACTACTGGCAGACTCTTGATTGTAAAGTGCTTGGGGCACTGTTTCTGACAATGCCTAACACTGAGTCTGTCAGTGTTAGGTGTGTGGATGATCTGACAAAATACAAGTGTCAGAAAAACTCTGTGACTTGCATTGGCACATGGCTAAGAAATGCTACCATTACCTGTGATGCTGTTCAATCATAGCCTCCATTCAGATTTTGCACCAAGCAAATAGAGGACAGCTACTGCACATCAGCAAGTCAAATGGCATCAGAAATAAGGGAGAACCTTCCAAAGACCCAGGTGGTTAGAGACCCATTAGCCTGATCAGTCTGATATGCAAAGCCAAGGAAAAACTTATCATGTAATTAATCAATCAGAGCACAGGGAACTTCCAAGCACTGGACCCGTCTCAGTTTGGATCTGTCAAGGGCAGGTCATGCTTACTCAACCCACTAGATTTTTTCTTTTCAATAGGTCACCAAAGCAATGGATAAAGGCAAAATAGTACACACTGCATACCTGACTTGGCCAAAGCTTTTAATATAATTCCATACTCAGGCATAGTAAAAAAGCTAAATAAACTGGGAATAAAACCCTATGTCACCCACTGGATTTCCAACTGGCTCACAGATAGATAATCAAAACAGAGAAGTAACTTCCCAAAAGAGACTAGTCACCAGTGGAGTCCCCCAGGGTTCTGTGCTAGGACGGGCTCTGGCTGACTGAGTTTGCAGATGACTGCAATTTAGGAGCTGTCATTGAATGCCCAAATGAATTAGCCATCTAGCAGGGAGGTTTGTCTCAAATAAATAACTGACACCAAAATCAAAGACTGAAACTAAACAACAAAACATGCATTATTCTATCCTTTGGGAAGTCATCTACCCAAGGGAACTACTACATTGGCAATACACCCCTAAGAGTTGACACAGTTGTTCAGAATTTAGGAACTTATGTGGACAGTGACCTAACTGTTTTTTTTTCAAAAATGTTTATTATTTTTTAAACAAAACCATAAACAAAACAATTATTAACATTTTAACTATAATTAACTATATACATAGTCCATAACAAGCTTTATGAACATAGATCTACAACAGGAAATCAATCAATCAATATTTCTCTAGTAAGGATTGCAACTTCTCCCATGCAATTAAATTATGTGTTACATTTGTTGTTTTCAGTTTTACGGTAGCAATTTCTTTTTCACATAAATATTTAGCTAAATGAATGAATTCATTGTTAAAAAGACAGTGGTATCAGTTTTCCATTTCCTTGTTATAACTTTCCTTGCTACTGCTAGAATTGACAACATATACATTTGAGATTTGGGTACATAATCTGGAACCGGTACATTAAATAAGATAAGAGAGTCAGTAATGTTACATTTATCATTCCATAATGCTTTACAAAAGATTTTAAATTCATTCCAAAATCAGGATAGTTTTTCACAAGTAACAATCATATGTAGCCAATCAGCATTTATTGACTTACATCTACAGCATTTTGCCTCTTTATTTTTATATATTTTGGTTATTTTTTGTGGAGTAATGAAACTTCTATGAAGAAATTTATAAGTATAAATTCTCCACTGGCGAGAGGCTGTTGCTTTTCCTGCTTTCTTTAAGTGTAGTTTTTTGTCGTTAGTGGTAAATTCTTCTCCGTTTATTTTAACAGAGTAGTTTCAAAAGGATGCATCTGTAAAGCTAAAATCTGATCTAATAGTTTTGTACAATAAGGATATAAAATATGTACCTCTTTCAGAGCCACTAATTACATTGTATATAATATCTGGTAATTAGGTGTGTTTCCCTTATATGTTTGTAATGCTAATATAATTTTATTATGTAAAAATTCTCTGCAGGATTCTATATCTAACCAGTTACATTTTTGTAAGCTATATCTAGCAATTAAGTCATCAGCTGAGTGTATTTTATTAATAATTAGAAATTGATTCCAATACATCAATTTGTTTTCTTTAAAATCTTACATTTTGTTTATATTAAAAGAGATTAAACATTCATTTGAAAAGGCAATTAGAAAGATAGTGATTATTAGATTTTTGGTTAGGTGTTTAGAGAAAATAAGTATTTTCAAATTTAATAATATCTGATTAATAAGCGAGCAGGATTTTAACTTTTATTTATTGTTTTGTATATAAATTTTAACCACCCAAATAAAAATGTTCCTATCTGTTAAATTAGGTGCTTCAAATAATAATTTGTTATTTTCTAATAGGCTAGTTTCATGTATAGTTTTCCAATAAGATGTGTATGAAGTATTAAACCACAGCAACATAACATTTACAATGGCAGCTTTTAGATATAAGTCGATGTTGAGGAACCCTATACCTCCCTCTTCTCAGATTGGTATATGTCTTTGAAAAGATAATTTGTTTTTTAGGGTACCAGAGGAACTTTAATTAGCTGTCATTTATTTTTTTGTAAACTTTTTAAGTGGGGGAATAATTAGAGACTGGCATAGATAAAGAATTTTAGGTAGTAGTATCATTTTAATTAGTGTTAGTCTATCTTCAAAGGTAAAATATAGTTTGTTCCAATTATCTGTTCCAATTATCCATTAAGGTATTAATTGAATTTATTAGGTTTTTATAGTTAGTTGAGAGAGTTTCTTTGATGTTGGATTTGATATATAACCCTAGATATTTGACATAAGAAGAGTTCCAGCTAAAATCCTTATAGTTTTTCAACTTATCGGTGACTTTCTTGTTTAATAATATTTGCCGCGGTGGTGCATCAGTAGCGTCGTTGCCTCACAGCAAGGGGTTCTCCCGTTCGATTCTGGGCTTTGGTTGGGAGTGCCTTCTGTGTGGAGTCTGCATGTCCTCCCCGTGGTCGAGTGGGCGTTCGAAAGACATGTGTTGAATGGGCATGCCTTCGTTAAAGGTTGGGCATCGGGCTGGCAACTCGACACCATTAAAACCAATTGCCAATCATTAGCAGACCGGAATTCTGCTGTGGTGACCCCTAACTGGAAAAAGCCGAAAGACAAACAACAAACAACATCTGAGTTTTCTCATGGTTGAATTTTAGACCTGATAAGTTTTCAAAGGATTCTATAGCACTTTTTAAGTGGTCTATTGATCTTTCAATGTCTCCATTAGTTATCAAATATCATCAGCAAATAGCTGAATCTTGGGGGATAAGTCATTGTTGAGGTTATAACCTTTAATGTATTTTTCTGATATAGTTTGTAAATGGTTCAATAGCAAGGGCAAAGATTAAGGGAGATAGTGTACCCTTCGAGACTTTGAGAGGTAGAGATAAAAAGGAACCAATCTTAACAAAAGAAATGGAATTTTCATGATTTTTTTTAATTAGATTGAGAAAATCTGTGGAAAAGTTATGTTCTTGTAGTACTTTAAGTAGATCAACCCAACTCAGTGAATCAAAGGCTTTGTCTATATCAAGACTTATTATGGTCAGTTCCCTTTTCTCTTTGTTTGCTATATCTATTAAGGATAGGAGTCTGATCAGATTATTTTGAACTTTTCTGTTAATTATAAAGCCTGTTTGGTCATCATCTGTTAAGTGAGTTAAAATGTTATTTAGCCTATTTGCAAGAATAGCCATGAAAAATCTTATAATCTATGTTTAAAAGGGAAATGGGTCTATATGAAGAGCAGAAGTGGGGTCTTTGTTGGGTTTTAATATAGGGGATATTAGAGAATATTTCCAAGATGGTGAAATATTTGATGTGTTTTTAACTTCCTGGAATGTGTTTAACAAAATTCTTAGTATGTTATCGGGTAGTAATATATATATATATTTCTGGAATTAAGCCATCTAATCCTGGTGCTTTGTTGTTTTTAATTTTTTTTATTTGAGCTTTTATCTCTTTGAAGGTAAAAGCCTTATCAATATTAGTAATGTTTTCATGAGTTAGTTTCATTGAGATATTCTCTTTTAAGAATTTGTCTAGGTTTTATACTATTTAAGTTATCATAATGTATCTTAAAGTAATGTCATATTGTTTTCATGTCTGTTGCTTTCGTTTTCTTCTTCTTTTCTATTTGTATAATGTCTTTTATATGATTTTTTTTTTCATTTAGGAGCTTTGATCTTATTGCTATTTTATGAAGACTTTTAGGATTAATTGAATAATTAATTAATTTTCTCTACATTTATAGAGCTTTTTGATGCAGGATTTCTTAGTATTCTTTATTAAATTAATTTATGTTATCTATTACTGATTTATCATTAGATGAAGGGGTTCATTTTAGATTATCTAGTTCTTTTTATATGTCTAACAGTCTTTTATCCCTTTCTTTTCTTTTTGATTTGAACCAACTCTTGTTTTTCCTGTATATGACAACTTTAAATG
>NC_056727.1:969772332-969822332 GCF_019279795.1 Protopterus annectens | reverse complement strand
GCAGCAGCTGCAAAAGGCCAGTTGTGTGACTTTACAGTTTACCTTTTTATCTCTGTAAATAAAATAATGAAATAGCTAGCGTCCTATCAGGAAGCTGATTAAAAATGTTACCAGAGTTTGAAAAGCTGCTAAGTTCTACAGTGACATTCCATTACTTTGCCTCTTACATGCACAGTACTTTTCATATCTGTATATACAGATTGCTGAGACTGAAACTGAAAGATTATATATATATGGGTCTGCTTTCATTAATTGAAAGTACACTTACCCAAACCATTAAAACGCAAACTGACTTCAACAAAACCTTACTTTTGAAAATCTGTGGATCACCGATATTTTTTCTAAGGGAAATGAACCACTTAGCCACCAGGGAAAAACAAAACAAATGGACACAAATTAAATTCATTAAAGTGTGGGACTTTGCCACCCACACACCCCCATACGGGAGCTGTACCATCCATGTCCCCCAAGTAAATATACCAACTCCGAGATCACTCTATAGTGAGGAAAAGGGCAAAGTTCACCTTGGTGGCCAAGTGGTTTGTTTCCCTTAGTAAAAATACTGCTGATCCAGGGATTCGCAATAGTAAGGTTTCGGTGAAGTCATACTGTGTTTTTCAAATTCGGGTAAGTGTAGTTTTTATTAATGAAAGTAGATGGATCTGCTTTCATTAAATGAAAGTACGATCCACAGAATTTTACTTACCCGAGCTGAATCCCCTGAAACACCAATTAAATGAACGAATGAACTGCCAAATTCCTTTCACAGGAAAAGGAACCACTTGACCACCATGGAAAACAAATTAATGGAGGAAATGTAAGCTCACTAAAATGGGGGCTTTGTCCCCCACACCACCCATGTGGGGCCTTGTTCTCCACACCCCCACCTACTTAATATAACAACTCCAAGATCGCACTACACGGAAGAGAAGGCATAGTTCATCATGGTGGTGAAGTGCTTACTTTCCCTGTGAAAGGAATTCAGCAGTCCATTAATTTGTTGAAGAGGTGTTTCGGTGGATTCAGTTCAGGTAAGTAAAATTCTGTGGATCGTACATTTGTTTAATGAAAGTATATATATATATATATATATATATATATATATATATATATATATATATATATATATATATATGTGTGTGTGTGTGTGTGTGTGTGTGTGTGTGCATATATATATATATATATATATATATATATATATATATGTGTGTATGTGTGTGTGTGTGTGTGTGTGTGTGTGTGTGTGTGTGTGTGTGTGTGTGTGCGTGTGTGTGTATGTGTCCATAGATATATATATATATGTGTGTGTGTGTGTGTGTGTGTGTGTGTGTGTGTGTGTGTGTGTGTGTGTGTGTGTATGTGTTTGTATACATGTATGTATATGTGTACATACATGAATGTATATATCTGTGTGAATATGTGTGTGTGTATATATATATTTTTTCTTACTGTTACTTTCCAGGTTTGAGTTACATAATGAAGATCGGTATTTAGTACCAATGCCACAAAAAGAATAGTATTTATTGAAAAGTCCTTCAGAGAGATATGACGTATAGTAGTACTTCACTGCTAGATTTTATAAACAGATCCCAGGATTCAGCAAGCTCTGCATGGCGTACAGGAATAGTGCAGGAGCTGCTGGAGGCAGTATGGCCACGGAGAAAACCAGGAACAAGCTCCTGGGACATGCACGAGCGCTCCTGCACGGACAAAGACCCTGTATGCAAATTACCCCATTTGCAGGTGCAAACCATGCAAATGAGGTGAATTTGTGATCCAGGAAGCTAGCATACGGCCCTGCAGGACTAGTGTAGTCTGCAGAAATGTAATCAGTAACCGAGAACATTTCTGCAAACTACAAAACGGAGCCATGACAGCTCCAAATAAAGGGTGTATATAATGTGGAAAACATGCCAATAGCCAAATATATGGCCATTGGCATGGAAAACAGTTGCAAAAATAAAAAAAAAAACTTTTATTTTTTTTTAGCCGATTTCGGCTGTTTAAGCGTAGGGCAGCGGTGTGCAAACGAGATCGGCCGAAAACAAAAAAAAAACTTCAAATAAGCATTCTATCCAAAATCACAATTTTGCCATTATACTCAAGGGCAGGCAGAAGACAACATGGCCAGTGAATAGTGGTTGCTAAGGGGGAAGGCTCAGTGTCAGACTTGTAACTAGGCATTAGCAGGCAATCCTATGCAAATGAGGGAATGATACTGAATCCCAGATCCCCCTCATAAGCTAGCCTGCACCCAACCAAGTAGGTGCAGGAAGACCATGGTGCAAGCCTACGAGCTAGCTGACATCATAGAGGGGTGTGTCAGGCATACTGTAAGCTTACTGGAGCCCTGTGGCTCAGGTTTGCCCTTAGCTTAGCAGAGCTAAGCAAGGGGGTGTGTCTAAAACTGCCAAGCACACTTTACATTGCCTAAGCAGGTGTGCGCCATGCACCGTGTTTTAAAGGAAAAAAAAAAGTAAAACAGGAAATAGCAGCTCCGTGCACATCTGAGCACTGTGTTTGCACAGCGCACCCCAGAGCTTAAACAGGAAGGCAGTAGGAAGGGAAAACAGCAGTAGGAAGGTAATCAAGGAGAACTAGCATAGCTGGCAGGTGAAATGTATCAGAATCAGCCAATTACACAGGTAGCAGCCCAGTCCAGCACACCACTATAAACTATGCAAACACCTTTCCCTCTGTTTTTTCCCACAAACTCTACACCACCGGTGTATACATGTGGGGAAATTTTATCAAACAAAAGCAACAAAATGATAGGGGCTGCAGCAGCTATCATAAATCAACATGTGGAAGAGGCTGAGGATGGTGAGGATGAGAATGCTGATGACCAACCCACAGTGAGGAGAAGAAGAAGAGTGTACAGACCCAGGGTAACCTACCAGGGGCTACATGAACTGGAGATAGTGGAGCACTACAGGGTGGGCAGGGACTTCCTACAGCAAACTGTTGAGCTGTGCCGGCCACACCTCACACACAATCAACAGAGGGGAACACATCCCAGTGGATACCAATGTATGTGTAGGCCTACGAATACTAGCCATAGTTACCTTCCAAAGACCAACTGGGGATATCATGGGGATCTTACAGGCATCAGCATCCAGGGTACTCCACCAGTTCCTGGATGCCACATCAGCACATGCCAGTGATCACATATAATTTTCACAAAGGCCATGAGGCATTGACCAGCAATATGGCCAATCTTGTCTCCTGAACCTGATTGACTTCTTCGAATCTGTCTCCAGAGCTGTGGACAAGGGTAAGGCAGTCCACAAAGCTTATCTGCACCTTTCCAAGGCTTTCGACACCATCCCCCACTCTGGAATCATAGATAAACTTACTAAGCTGGGCATAAATCCCTACGTCACTCAATGGGTTGCCAACTGGCTTACTGACAGAACCCAGACTGTAAATGTAGCCTCCAGCTCCAGACAAGTGACAAGTGAAGTACCTCAGGGTTCAGTCCTGGGACCACTCTTGTTTGGCATCTACTTCTCTGAAGTACAGGCCAACACTAAGGGACTCTGGCTAACAACGTTCGCAGATGACTGCAAACTGGGAGCCATTATTGAATCCCCAAATGATGAGGATATTGTACAAAAGGGCCTTACAGAAACATATGCTTGGTGCCATAGCCATGGTCTCAAGCTTAATGCCAAGAAATGTATAGTTATCCCTTTTGGGAAAAAAACATGTACCCATGAATTACCACATAGGTGGCAGTACACTAAACACCGAAAGTGTGATGAGAGACTTAGGGACACAGGTGGACAGTGGTCTCATCTTCAATAACCACATCCCCACAACAGTCAGGAAATCTTTCTATGTGGCACACCTCATCACTAAGGGCTTTTCAACCAGAAAAAAGGAGGTCATTGTCTCACTGTACTCATCCCTCATTAGACCAATTATAGAGTATAATGCCCCATTTTGTATGTACCTCACAAGACATCTGCAACAGCTGGAAAGGCCGCAGAAATACCTCACTAAAAGAATCACAGGCCTAAAGCACATGCCATATGCTGACTGTCTAAAAAAACTCCAGCTATACTCTGTGGCATATCGTCTACTCAGAGGTGATCTCTGCTTAACATACAAGGCCATGTCAAACCCTGAGCTGTTGGACATGCTCCACTTAAAGAAATCCCAATCCCTCAGAGCCACACACTCCTGGGATCTAAACCTTGTCATCACAATGAACAAAGCATGCTGGAGGGATAGGTTCCTGACCCAGATACTTCCCATACACTGGAATAGACTGCCCATACATGTCAAGCAGAGCACCTCCTTGGCCCTCTTCAAAAGGAACCTTGATGATTGAATGGGAGATAGGAAATTCAGTCCAGGGATAATGTCAGTCACCCTGCTTGACAGGGGTCCAGGGAAGTAAATATTGTGGGAAGAAATATCCAGGGAATTGTTATGGTTAGGCTTGTATAGACCCTAGGGCCGATAGCCTAGTACCAACCTATGAACCTATGAACCTATGTGTCTCTTCCACCAAATAGCAGAATACCCTGAGGTAGTGGGTGCTATAGACTGCATGCACATACACATCAAAGCACCACACGGTGAGTTGGGTAGAGTCTACTTAAAGCGCAAGGGCTTCCCTTCCATCAACTGCCAGGTCATGTGCAATGCCCAGGGCATTATAATGAATGTGTGTGCTGGCTGCCCTGAAAGCTATCATGACTCCCACATCTGGCATATGACGTAGCTGTACCAGAGATTTGCCAATGGGGACATCCCTTACAGCCACCTACTGGGGGATGCTGGTTACGTACTGGAGCCGTGGCTGATGACACCCATCAGAAATGCACACACACCTGAACAAGAACTCCATAATGAGGCACACACACAGATCAGAATCTTAATAGAGTATGTGTTTGGGATGCTCAAGTCATGGTTCCGGTGCCTGGACACATCCAGTGGAGCCTTGCAGTACTCACCAGCTACATGTACCCAAACTGTCATCATATGTGCCATGCTACACAATATGATCCTGCTGAAACAGCTGCAGCAGGAACAACAGAGGGCAGGGCCACACATCCCCCCCACCACCACCATTGCCAAGGCCTGCACAGGCACAGAGTGACATGGAGGAGGAACAACCTGAGCCTGCCCCAGTAGGCAGAAGGAGGCGTGCCCAGTATGCCCAGGCCATGGCAAAGAGGCAACACATAGCACATACACTGACATGGTAGGAACCCATGGAATTACACCTCTCTCTGATTCACACATACAGTAAAAGGGATGCCAAACATGACACTGCCTGTACTTAACCATGTATAGGGAGTGCACTATGTGCATCCAACATAGTCAGCCCTCCAGCACCATCCTCAATAGTGGCACAGCCACAAGGTAAGTCACTCTCCCTATTAATTGCCAAATGGAGTAGCATATTTTGTTACTTGTATCTATGGTATGGATGTGAACATGCAAGGGAATCAGGTGGCTGAATGGGATGCCAGCAGATAATAGAAATCTAGAGTGGCAGCATGAGATCTGTAACAAATACTGGTGTCACCATAGTAGCCAGTACTAGACAACATGACAAAACTCACTACAGGAAATGTGCTGGGCTACATGTGTGTCCATATGACACAAACATGCCAGTCAGGGAGCCTCACATACCCAACAACAGTCTCAGCCAACAGGACAGGTGTAGACAAACGCAAACAAAGGCTGTGCTAAGGCCTCTGATTGATGGCTATGGGTAACATCCCCCCCAGGCCTACACAGACAGATTACAACAGATCAGGCAGTGGGATGTTAGTTCTGAAGGGTAAGAAGTCTGAAACTGAAATGTAGGTCAATCAAACCTAAGACCTGTAGTACACTGATATGCCTCTAGTCAGCATGACAGGTCAGAATACAGAATGAAATGGAGTACCTGAAATACCAGTACAGTTATAGCAAATGTGTACAAGTGCCAGGTGTGTCCCCCAATCCTATGTAGAAATGTAGTAACATGTATGTGTAGGTATAATAACAGTGCAGCACAGATTACCTGAGCCAGCCAAAGTAGCAGGATAGAGTGTAGCATATGCACAATATGCAGGGATGCGTGTGTTATGTTGGTGTGTGTTGTATATTGTGTGAGAGTGGTCAGTATGTCGGCATGGTGAGGTTTGTCCTGGTGGCCATTGGCCAGTACTGTTGATGACAGGGCCAAGTTCTCACAACTGCAGTGCCAAAAAAAATGCATCCCAGCAAAACACATTCCAGCAGTAAGCCATAGTAAATGTTTGGAAGTAATATCTGTAACCATCTGAAAGATGAACATAGCATGACTGTGGGCCCAGACATCCAAACAGTACACAGGGTGAAGTACCTCAGACAGACAGTGTATAATATGTTACTGTCAAATGGACACACCTGTGGAATTGTACATACAGGTTAGCAGCACATTAATTGGGTTTTATAGTACGGAATACTAATGTCGTCTGGCCAAACACTGGAAGCCCATAAAGGTCACAGATATGAAGTATTGAGAAACAGCTGATGTCCCTGCACAAGCCAGAATAAGTGGAATGCCCCATGCATATCTGTGAGTCAGATGCAAGTAGTGTCCATAGCACACATGCACCCAGCTCACCCCACCATCATCCACAGGTACCTCTCTGGTCTTATCCCTGCTGTTGGGAATGAGTACAATATGACCCCCACCTCTGTATGGCAATAGCCAAAGAAGGCAGCTTGCAGAACAGGTGTCTCATGCAGGTGTGAACCTAGCTGTAAGCAGCACCCTGCCAGCATCCACACCACTGGATCAATAATGACAGAAAGTATTGGAATTAACACCTTCCACACCTACCCTGTCACCCCAGGGGAATATAGTGTCTTGCAGTTTGGGACTGTAGGAGTGACACAATGCAATGGCCTGCTACAGCTGGCCTGCATCACTACCAAATGGCCTACAGTCCTCTGCCAAAGGCCTGTGTCTCACCCGTACTGCCAATGTATGTTATGTCATGGACTCCAAAATAACAACATAACACAATACACAGAACCCAAATGCAAGGCCATGTGGACAAATCACAGTAACATATCCACCATGTCCTACTGCATGAACTGTGGACCAACACCAAATTACTGCTGGGATGAGGTGATAACTACAAGGAACTTATCAGATAATGTTTGCATAATGTTTGGAAGAGCATAGAATAAAGACACAATTATCTACAGTAACCCACTATCCTTTGCCCATTTTGACCCCATATTGTCAACTGATCTACAGATATCCCGCAGAAACAGGTTGCTAGCTGTAGGTGTAGAACAGAAAAGCCTGCACTGGAGTACAACCTACCTGGAATGGATTCACACATGCAGTACAGAGGGTCATACTGGGCATACTCCCACACTTAGAGAAATGAAGCCCATGTCTGACAAAAAAATACTGAAAGGTCATACTGGTCATGCTCACACACTTATGAAGCCCATGTATGGCAACAACAATGGACTATACATATCTGACAGTCACAGATGTTTGTGCAAACACTCCTCAGTACACACCAGTCATGCGTTGCTCACACATTGGATAGGAATACACACATATATCCAAGAACAACACACTATAATAGGCCAAAATTACACATACAAAGATGTGTGGAAGACAGTGACAGACAGCGATAAAGAGCCTCCCATCATGAGGCCTGTCCCACCCAGCAAACATCCAATTGGCTAAAACCACATAGGTTCATAGGTTCATAGGTTCATACTAGGCTATCTGCCCTAGGGCATTTATAAGCCTAGCCAGAGTGTGTGTGGCTTTCGCCACCCCTTGGAATGAGAATACTATGCCCATTTAGGGTTTAGTTTACTGTGCCTCTGTCTAGTAGTGACACAGAGATGACCCCCGGGTTAAACCTACGATCTCCCATCCACTCGTCAAGATTTCTCTTGAAGAGAGTCAGTGAGGGGCTCTGCCTAACATGGACTGGGATTCTGTTCCAGAGTGTAGGGAGCCTCTGGGTTATGAATCTGTCCCTCCAGCATGTCCTATTTATTTCTGTGTTGAGATTCAAATCTCTTGCTCTTGTGGCTCTGGTGGATTTGGATTTTCTGAGGTGGAGCATGTCCATTAATTCCAGATTGGACATGGCCTTATACGTCAGGCATAGATCGCCTCTGAGTAGGCGGTATGCGACTGAATAGAGCTGGAGTTTCTTCAGCAGGGCAGCATATGACATGTTTGAGACCCTTGATCCTCTTGGTGAGGTACTTTTGGGGTCTTTCTAGCTGCTGCAGGTGTCGGGTAAGGTACATCCCAAATGGGGCATTGTACTCAATTATGGGCCTGATAAGGGAAGAGTATAGGGGCACAATGACCTCTCTTGATCTAGATGTGAATCCTTTCATGATAAGGTGGGTAATATAGAAGGTCTTCCTAACCACCTTGGCAATGTGAGTGTCAAATGAGAGGTTACTGTCAACTTGGGTCCCTAGGTCCCTGATTACTTCTTCCGTACTTAATGGATTACCACCTATGTGGTAATTTGTGGGTACTTTGTTTTTCCCAAAGGGTATGACTATACATTTTTGGCGTTCAGTTTAAGGCCATGGCTCTGGCACCAGTTATCCATTTCTATGAGGCCTTTCTGAAGGATGCTTGTGTCCACTGGAGTATGAATTATGGCGCCCAGTTTGCAGTCATCTGCGAACTTTGTCAGCCATAATCCTCCTACGTTTGCTTGCACCTCGGAAAAATAAATGCCGAACAAGTGGGGTCCCAGGACCGAGCCCTGTGGGACACCGCTTGTGACTGGCTTAGAGTCTGACATGGCTCCAGCAATTCTGACCTTGTGGGTTCTGTCCTTGAGCCAGTTTGCAACCCATCTTATGACATATAGGTTTACATTTAAGCTGGTGAGCTTGTCTGTGATGCCCAAGTGGGGTATTGTGTCGAAGGCTTTTGCAAGATCAAGGTAGGCTGTGTGAACTGCCTTACCCTCATCAATGGCCTTAGTGACTGTTTCAAAAAAGTCAACCAGGTTCAAAAGGCAGGATCTGCCCTTGACAAAGCCGAACTGGGTAGGATCCAGTGTCTGTAGGGCCCCAATGTCTTTGTTTATGAGTTCCATAATGATCCTCTCCATAGCTTTGCAGACCAGGCTCGTCAAGCTTATGGAGTGGTAATTTCCGGGGTCCATAGAAGCTCCTCCTTTGTGGAGTGGGACCACTGTTGCTGTACGCCATTCTTTGGGTACATATCCTGTAGTAAGGCTAAGATTAAACAGCAGCCTTATGTGCGGGTTTAGTTCCTCTTGGAGTTCATGTAGCACGCAATCTGGGACACCGTCTGGTCCCACTGATGCTGTGTTTTTAGCTTTGGAGAGGGCTGCTCTCATCAGGGCATTTGAGATGTCAGGGAGGCTACACTCTGCTGGGATATATATTTGTCCTTTTGGGGGGGAGGGGGGGGGAGAAATTTGCACTGAACCTGTCTGCCAGGTTCAGTGTGATGTGCAAATATCAATCACTGTAGACATTTGCCTCTGGTATCCCTCAACACTATAGTGTGTGATGCTTGTGCTATCTGTGTAACATGACTGTACAAGTAAGTAGTCATCTAGCAGTTGTATAAAAGTACCTGTGGAATATAAACCTGTGTGTGCCTGAGTGTTGTGTATCTGCTTCCAGATGAATGGGTTATGGCCCATGCACACACACTGCACTCCCCATTGCCCTATTATGGCAAGACTGCTGATGTCTTCACTTTGAAATACACCTTTAGGGAATGACTAACCTTAAAAGCTCTGTGGTGCATGCTATAACTGCGTAATGCTATAGTGTGATATACTAGTTAGGTAGGATTCTAATCCCAAACATGACAACTGTATGTGTGTGTGTTTGTCTGTGTAATGATTAATACTTTTGAGGCCATTCACACTCACTACAATTTCAAATGCCCTACTTTGGCAAGGCTGCTGATGTCATTCACTTTGAAATATACCTTTGGGGAAGGACTAGCCCAGTAATCTCAATGGTGCATCCTATAACTGTGCAGTGTGATGTACTAGTTTGGTAGGAGTTCTATTCCCAGACATAGCAACTGTAGAACTTTGTGTGTGTGTTTATCTGTGTAGGGATCAATGCTTTTGAGGCCAGTCACAGTCACTACAACTTCCATTGCCCTACTTTAGCAAGCTTGCTGATGTCATTCACTTTGAAATACACCTTTGGGGAAGGAATAGTCCAGTAATGTCCATGGTGCATGCTATAACTGTGTAGTGCGATGTACTAGTTAGGTAGAAGTTCTCTTCCCAGACATGGCAACTGTAGAACTTTGTGTGTGTGTTTATCTGTGTAGGGATCAATGCTTTTGAGGCCATTCACAGTCACTACAACTTCCATTGCCCTACATTGGCAAGTCTGATGATGCTATTCACTTTGAAATACACCTTTGGGGAAAGAAGAGCCCATTAATCTCCATGGCGCGTCCTGTAACTGCGTAATGCTATAGTGTGATGTACTAGTTAGGTAGAAGTTCTATTCTCAGACATAGCAACTGTGAAACTCTGTGTGCATGTTTGTGTAGGGATCAATGTTTTTGTGGCCATTCACAGTCACTAGGCACACCTAAAAATGGAGAATATCGATATCTGTGCAGTAACAGAGACCTGATCCAAGGCTCCAGAGAGCACCCCTGCAATACCAGGTACAGCTCTCACCACACCTGTTGGCCACCAAACTAGGACCAAAACAATAAACGTGGAGGAGTGTCCATATTCACCAAGGATGTTCACACCACCAGGCTACTTGCCCAACAGAATGTGTCTGAAATACCCCGGTGCAACTAACACTAGGTCAGACTGCAATCCAATTGTATAGCTTGCTACGGATCCCCCACCATGCCCCAAGATTCCCACTACAGCTTTTGAAACATGCTGGGAAATATTATGATACAACCAAGCACCCTAATACTGGGTGACTTACACTACCCTGCCATTAACTGGGAAAAATACTTGTGTACCAACACATGTGCCCAACGGTTCCTGGAAATCATAATTCCCAATTCCCTTGATCAAGTAACCCATAGTCCCACCAGGGGCTCAAATATCCTAGACCTGGTCATTGCCAACATGGGAAATCAATGCTCCACACCTATCGTCACCCCATCAGTGGTCAGGTATGCCCATGAGCTAATCACCCTTAACATCCACATCCCTCCCCCACACCCCAGTAAGGAAACCTCCGTGACACACATCTCCAAAGCCAACATTATGCTACACATGAAATATGTGACTAACGTCATGGCACCCATGCAGATGGGAACTGAAAGGACGACTGCTGAATCCTACATGAAGGCACTGTATGAGCACATCCACTCATTCATAAATAGTGCCATCTAATACAGGACCAAGACACTCCCCACCAGGAATATGAAGCCAATGTGTTGTCCCCCTGCCATAAACATACTGTACAACAAAAGGAAGAAACTGTTGCAGAAATGGTGGAATTTCCAGGATGCAAAATTCTCCCTTACCAGCCACAGTAAGAAGCTGAGATCCCTCATAACATCCAACAAAGCTAGTTATGAACATAATATAGCCAAAGATGCCAAAGACAACTGCAAACTGTTCCATAGCTATGTCATGAATCTAAATGGCAATGCTCAGATCTGCTCTGAGCTACAACAGGATGGTATTAAATATACTGCTGCCAAGGATAGTGCCAATATCCTCGCAAATCAATTCAGTGCCAACTGCATCCCCCTCCCACCCCCAAAAGGGCCCATCTCACCACTGAAAGATTGCCAGATTCTGGTAATAATGGCCACATAGGTAAAAAACACACTCTCCAGTGCTAAGACAACAGCAGCCATGGGACCAGTCAACATCCTGGGCTATGTACTACATGAACTACAAAATGAACAGGCACCTCACCTACGTGCCATGTCTAATCATAGCCACACCTCAGGCTTTGTGTCCACTGTGTGGTGCACAGCTACAGTTATCCCAGTCCACAAGGGGGGAATCCACCTTGGATCCTGGGAACTACAGCCCCAGCAGTATGATGTTCCTGATCTGCAAGGCCATGAAATGCATTATCATGGAAATTAAAACAAAGACATTGGCAACCTGTAAACACTAGACCCCAACCAGGTTGGGTTTGTGAAGGGCCGATCATGTCGCCTCAACCTGATTGACAACTGTGAATCAGTCTCCAGAATTGTGGATGAGGGTAAGGTGGTTCATACAGCCTATCTGGACATCACCAAGGCATTTGACACCAGCCCCCAGTCTGGAATCATAGATAAATATATCAAGCTGGCCATTAATCCCTATGTCACCCAATGGGCTGCCAACTGCTGTACTGACAGAACCCACACTGTAAATGTAGGTGACACCAACCCCAGCCCCAGACAAGTGACAGTTGGAGTACCTTAGGGTTCAGTCCTGGCACCACCCTTCTTTGGCATCTGCTGCTCTGAAGTACAGTCCAACAGTACAAACAAAGGTTGCAGATGACTGCACACTGGGAGCCAATATGGAATTCCCACATGATGTGGATATTCTACAGAAGGGCCTTACAGAAAGACATGCTTGGTGCATGAACCATGGCCTCAAGATCAATGCCAAGAAATGTACAGTTATCCCCTTTGGGAAGGGACATGTACCTGTGAAGTACCACATAGGTGGCAGTACACTAAACACAGAGAGTGTGATAAGAGACTTAAGGACACAGGTGGACAGTGGTCTCACCTTTGATAACCACATCACCACAACAGTCAGGAAATCCACCTATATGGCATACCTCATCACTAAGGGCTTTACATCCAGGAAAAAGGAGACCACTGTTCCACTGTAGTCTCAGTAGACCCAGTACAGACTACAATGGCCCATTACGTATGTACCTCACAAGACATCTGCAACAACTAGAAAGGCTGCAGACATACTTCACTAAAAGAATCACAGGCCTAAACCAGATGCCCTATGCTGACTGTCTGAAAATCATCCAGCTATACTCTGTCACATATCGTGTTCTCAGAGGTGATCTCTGCTTAACATACAAGGCCATGTCAAACCCACAGCTGTTGGACATGCTACACTTAAAGAATTCCTAACCCTCACAGCCACATGCTCCACGGATCCAAATCTTGTCATCACAATGAACAATACATGCTGGAGGCATGTGTTCCTGATCCAGAGACTCCCCAGACTCTGGAATAGACTGCCCATACATGTCAAGCAGAGTGCCTCTTTGGTCCTCTTCAAAATGAACTTGGACGATTGGATGGGTGATAGGAAACTGACCCCAGGGTCATGTCAGTTGCCCTGCTAGACAGGGGTCCAGGGAAGTAAATATTGTGGAAAGACATAGCCAGGGAATTGACATGGATAGGCATGTATAGGCCCTAGGGCCGATAGCCTAGTACCAACCTATGAACCTATGACCTACACTTTCCATTGCCCAATCTTGGCAAGGCTGCTGATGTCATTCACTTTGAAATACCCCTTTGGTGGTAGGACTAGCCCAGTAAGCTCCGTGGTGCATGCTATAACTGTGTAATGCTGTAGTGTGATGTACTAGTTAGGTAAAAGTTCTAATCCCAAACATGGCAAGTGGAAAAGTTTGTGTGTTTGTTTGTATGTGTAGGTATCAATGCTTTTGAGGCCATTCACAGTCGCTACAACTTCCATTGCCCTACTTTGGCAAGCCTGCTGATGTCATTCACTTTGAAATACACCTTTGGGGAAGGAGTAGCCCAGTAAGCTCTTTGACACATACTATAACTGCATAATGCTGTAGTATGATGTACTTGTTAGGTAGGAGTTCTAATCTCAGACATTGAAAGTGTAAATGTTTGTGTGTGTGTGTTTGTTTGTGTAAGGATCAATGTTTTTGAGGCCATTCACAGACACTACAATTTCCATTGCCCTACGTTGGCAAGCCTGCTGATGTCATTCACTTTGAAATACACATTTGGGGAAGGAGTACCCAGTAAGCTCTGTGTCACATACAACTGCATAATGCTGTAGTGTGATGTACTCGTTAGGTAGGAGTTCTAATCCCAGACATGGAAAGTGCAAATGATTGTGTGTGTTTGTTTGTCTGTCTAGAGATCAATGCTTTTGAGGCCATTCACAGTCACTACAACTCCCATTGCCCTACTTTCGCAAGCCTGCTGATGTCAGTCACTTTGAAATACACCTTTGGGGAAAAACTAGCCCAGTAAGCTCCATGGCATATGCTATAACTGCATAATGCTGTAGTGTGATGTACTAGTTAGGTAGGAGTTCTAATCCCAGACATGGCAAGTGTAAAAGTTTGTGTTTGTTTGTGTAGGGATCAATGCTTTTGAGACCATTCACAGTTACTACAAATTCCATTGCCCTACTTTGGCAGGCCTGCTGATGTCATTCACTTTGAAATACACCTTTGTGGAAAGACTAGCCCAGTAAGCTCCATGGCACATGCTATAACTGCATAATGCTGTAGTGTGATGTACTAGTTAAGTAGAAGTTCAAATCCCGGACATGGCAAGTTTAACAGTTTGTTTGTCTGTATAGGGATCAATGCTTTTGAGGCCATTCACAGTCAATACAAATTCCATTGCCCTACTTTGGCAAGCCTCCTGATGTCATTCACTTTGAAATAGACCTTTGGGGAAGAACTGTCTCAGTAAGCTCTGTGGTATGTGCTATAACTGCATAATGCTGTAGAGTGATATACTAATTAGGTAGGATTTCTAATCCCAGACATGCAAACTGTAAGACTTTGTCTGTGTGTTTGTCATACATATTCTGTGTGGAGGTAGCTGTGAGTGTGTAGCAGCAGGACTCATTGTGGAGATGGTTTTGCAAATGTCTTATATGGTGGGCCTATTATATATCACAATGTCCACCTTACAAGGATAACCAATGTCAACCAGTAGAGAGGCTGAGGTAGATAATCCATACCCCTACATGTGACATCATGGCTTAGGGAACAATATAGACAACCCTTGAATTACCCAGAGAACACTCTCCACCCATGTGTCATACACAAACACACTTGGCTAGGTAACAACCACTATGTTGGTAGTTCCCTGCATATTATCCACAGATAGTAACCATGGTGTGATTGCAATTGACTACAGAGGACATGGCACCCTGTCCCATCCCTACAATAGGAAAATCATTGCATATAGTGCTCCTTTGCTATGTTCCCTACTGGATGCCTGCAGCAACTGTAGAGCCAGCAAATGTAACCCACAAAGGACATACCATGCCTTATACACATGCCCTGTATGGACAGATGCCACTGACACCAGGGAATACATGTATCATGCTGTCAGTGTAGGTGCAGGGTCAACCTGGTGTCCATTGCCAGTATTCACCACATGAGTTTAGGAATGGCACATGTGATGATAACAATCTGTCTATACAACATGCCCCAGACACCCCAGATACACTTCCACATGTCACAGAATATGCATGTGGGACGTGTGCACATCCCAGACACTGTCCATGTTATGGAATACAGAACACATATATGGCAAGCATTGCACAGCACTGGCCACCCACAATAGTAACCCAGATGACTGGATGGTGAATATAATACCCACCTGTGTGGGCCAATTCAGATACTACACCCCTGAGCCACACTGCAGACCATTATCATGTGGCCTGATGCCAAAGTATACCCTTTACCTAGCCATGTGCAGCCTTCTGGCACAGTCAACCACTACACACACCTGTGAAGCAATGCACCCATGCATGTCAGTACTGGCAAACCTGTGCCTGTGGGTGTGTGGAGTATAATGATTTGGACACCATTCACACTCACTGCACCTCCCATTGGCCTACTGAAGCATGCCTTCTGATGTCAGACACCTTGACATACCCTTCGCCCATATATCATGCTGATAATCCCTGTGGTGCATGTGATACCCGCATATTACTGTATTGTGGCAAACTAGCTAGTTAGAAAGTCTAATCCTGACCCTGCCAACTGTGATAATGTGTGTGAGTCCCTGAGAGAGTGTGGCTGTGTCGACCTTAACACCTGTTCTTGTGGACAGGCATGTGTACCACACCTACCGTATTACTCCTTTATCACTGTGGCTGATGTCATTCACCATTGAATATACCTTTGGACATCTCCCCAACACTCAGCACTGAAATAAATAGGACATGCTGGAGGGACAGATTCATAACCCAGAGGCTCCCTTCACTCTGGAATAAAATCCCAGTCCAGGTTAGGCAGAGTCCCTCACTGACTCTCTTCAAGAGGAATCTTGATGAGTGGATGGGAGATCGTAGGTTTACCCCGGGTATCACTTCTGTGTCACTGTTAGACAGAGGCACAGTATATTAACCTCGAAAAAGGGCATAGCTAAATTAATTTAAAATGGGTGGCGAAAGCCAAACACACTCTGGCTAGGCTTATAAATGCCCTAGGGCAGATAGCCTAGTATGAACCTATGAACCTATGAACCTATGTAACCTCTGTGGTGCATGCAATAACTGCATAGACATGTGATAGCAATACATAGTCAAGCAGGGGTTTGAAACTGTGTACTGGTAAGTGTGTGACACAAACATGCTTAGCTTTTATTCTCCCACCCCCTCCTTGCCTTACTTTGTCTCTGTCTGTCTCTCTCATTCCCTCTCTGGTGGATGTGGAGAAGTATGCCTGCTTTGCTTAGGCAGCAGCTTGTATTTTGTAAGTGATGCTCATGATCAGCTGATGGCCTCTGCATGAATTGCAGTCCCCCACTAGCTTATTGCATGTGGAACAGCTGTGGTAACATTCCTATAGCCAATTGCATGGAAACGCACTCCTATTACTAGGAACATCATGTGGGTGTTGGCCCTTTTCATTCACTTTGAGCAGGACTTCATGTCAGTGTTTGGCAAACAGCATCACAGATGGTAGTAGGATATACCTCTAACAACATACACTGTGGAGACAGGCCAACAAATAGGAGGGAGATGTTCCAGACATAACTACAGAATGTAAGTGTTGCTCTTCTACATTTGTAGTAATGTTGGTTTAACAAGCTTTGTGTGGATATGGCTGGTCTATATGATTTAATACCTGTCATGACAGTGCTATGTGTTTGAGGAAACTCCTACCTGTAGGGTTATCTGCAGACTGGACAGTGTTTGGAGTCTTATGTGCCTTGTGTTACTCATTGATCACCTAACTTAGAACTGCAGAAGCATAGTCTGAGGATTGCAGTCAGTACATGGTGACAGCCATGAGAGATACTGACTTCATATCCCTCATAGGACATATGTCACAACAAACCCTGTTACAACAGTAAATGTATGAGGTTATCACAGCAACATGCCAATATTGGCCCAGTATTTGTGCCTCCAGCCACAAGTCTGTCAACCTTTGTACATATGTCATGCAGTAAGAGGTGCATATGTTCTGTAAACCATTATTTATTGACATCATACCTGATAACAAGCCAGTTAGATATCAGGCTGCTAGACATGTTATGTATAGTAGGGGTTATATTTGAGGACATAACCTGGGCATTCTGTGGTTGTGTGTACAGTAGTGAGATCTGTGTGCTTATGTGAATGTCGACAGTATGTGTATTGCGAATACATACCTTGGTCTGTGTATAGACTGTGGTAGATGTCATTGTTCTTGGTCTTGTTCTATCTGATGTTAAATGCTGCTCCAGGGTATGGTAGCCTATCAACTTACATGTTTGTAGGGCCAAACACACACATGTCCCATACTACAGACAGGCATCAGACCACACTGTGTCGTGGCCCAGTATATGTGGGTTAGTGTATGAGTGGCACATATGAGGATGGTGTTGATCAGACAGTCCATATACTGTAATATTAAGCTTGCTTACCATATGTGGCTGTGACTGTGTTCACATTGGTTGTGGGTATGCACTTTCACTCAGGTGTCTGTTACTCTGTGCTGTGACATGCCTGTAACGCCTGCTATATTTCCAGGTACATGTGTATTCCCCCATAAGAAATGTAGGCCAGTGTTGTGGCCATCTGCCTGTAGTTTGCACAGTGCTTTGTTACATGCCTAGCAGCTTAGTGTAATTACCCAATGTGATGTTATGTCCAGATATTTGCCAGATGTACTGCTGCTAGGCCACCATAACTGTCATTTATTTCTGACAAAGCAGTGGGATGCTGTACAGATGTATGTCACTAACTAGTGGGTAGTATGTGGCCATGTGAACTCTGCACCCCCAGTTATTATGTGTCAGGACAGACAGGAGTGTGTGAATGCATAAACTGTGTGGGCGGGCATATGTAGTCCAGTATTTATGTGATGTACTTATGTACATGGCTGTTAACATCCACATTGTCAGGCTTGGTCCACATGTCTTGCACTAAGGGGATCTGTGTATATGTCTGGAATGACTAGAGTGTGCCAGACTGTCCACATTTATTGGTCATATCTCTGCTGTAGTCCACAGGATCATTACTGTGATATCTGTGGTACTGTACTATGATGACCTTAGGATGTCAGTCATTAACTGATGGCGTACATGTCAATAGCAGATGTGACCTCCCACACACAACATGTCTGTTAAGACAACCCCTGTTACAGTAGCAACAGTCTACATATATACATGCAATGCATACATGACATCCCCTTGCACTAAGAGGTTGAGACTGTTGGTGCTGAGGTATGACTCCACTCCATGTTCTGGACATATAGTAAGCATATATGTGTATATATATATATATATATATATATATATATATATATATATACATATATATACATATACAGAGAGATCTATATATGGTCATATATATGATGCACTATACAGATGTATATAAATACATATATATGAATATATATGTGTATGTACATGTAGAAATATATCTACATATGTATATGTATATATCCATATTCTTGTCATGTGTAAACATTACTGTTGTGTATACCTTTCCAGATGTATCACACCGTATGTATCTGCTATGTGTATATTTAGATATAACAACATATGTGATGCAATAGTAATATCACTAGCAAGTACTACACAACTGTAGAAGTCACAGCAATTGTTCAATATTATTCAATATGGTTACTGACAGATATATTGGAAAAACAACAACTGTCTTCACAGCAGTCATGGTGTAGTTGTTAACTGTTTTGACTATAGTGTACAGGGCCCTGGGTTCAAGACCTGCAAGGGCTGTTTATTTTGTTGCTGGGCAGAACAAGGGCTGTTGGATACAGAGTGGTTAAGAAAGTGCTGAGCAGCTTTAAGTGGGTTTGCATGGGTTTGCGTGACGCTAAGTGGTGCTAAGGTATGGTTAAACTTACGGGCGTTTACACCATGTAGGCTTCACTTACCAGTGCGCAAATGTGCTTAGCTGCTATATTGCAGCAATGCTGACACCTACTATGCATGGCTCAGCCGTGGTAAGCAGTGCTTACATCCCAGTCTGATAACCTAGCAGGGTAATGACATCTGTAATAACTGTATGTAATGCTATGTACATAACATGTGTCTATGTGCTGTCATTACAGTAGCAAGGGGTGTGAGTCTCCTGTCTGTGACATTTGAGTATATGTGGCTTGTACAACACTCTTATCCATGTGAATGTGTAACATACAAGGGTAGTATCCCAGGTTATATGCAGTCACACTGTCATGTAGTGTATCATTATGTTTCTACTGTTGACAGTGCTTTCACAAGCAAGAGTAGATTGCTAATTGTAGTACTGGAAACAAACACCCCTGCATGCATAGATGGACTCTGAGTCCTCACTGTCATGTTCCTTGTGTGTGCGATCTGTGTCACATTATATATTTCCTACTGGCTAATGATCTGACATGTAGAAAATAACTGTAGACTACTGTGTGTATAGCACATGTCAGTGAGGGCTGCCATCATGTAGTAATGGCATACCTATCAGTGTCAGACATCTATCTGTCAACATTCATCTTACTGAGCAGCTAGTTAGTGAGCTGATGTCTGTCAGTCCCTGTACAGATGTGCAGATGTCAGGTATCCATCTTGGATATGTACAGGCAATCTATGCTTGACTGACACTGACATGTCTGCCCAGTTGTATTATAAATGGCACAGATAGGACTCAACACCCTGTACGCACCACATGCCATGGATTCCTGAACTACACTACCACAGTCAACAGAACATGCTTGGGTACAAGTCTCCAAGACAGACACTAACCATGTTATGTAATACATGTTGCATACATGTCAACTGGAACACCTCACTGGCCCTCTGCAGGAGGCACCCAGAGGATTGGCTGATACATTTCACTCTCACCCTGAGGGTTACCACAGTGGCGTCTGTTGATATATGACATGGCAGGTGGCATGATACCACTGTACACATATCCCCTACACTTCCCATCTCTCCATGGACAATAGCCTGGTACACACCTATGAACAACTGCACTGATGCACCTCAGTACTGACTAATGTGTATGTGTGCATTACTGAGAATATCAGTGTCTGTGTGTTAGTAGACCTGTAGTTGGGAATACCCTGAGGCCCTTCGCACCCACAGCACCACCAATTGTCATAGTTAGATGTGGCTCCTGCTGTGCCGGACATTACATGTACCTTGTTACGCTGTTCTCTCTTAGGGCTACCTGAGCCTTGCAGTACCAGCACAACACTGTTGTACAAATGAGTTGATAGGCATGGGATACCCACTGAGTTCTGGCAAGTGTGTGTATGTGTGCATGTGTGCATATATGTAGGGTACAGCATTCTGAGGCCACATACTCCTATTACAATACACATTGCCACACAGTATTAGGGATAGTGATGTTGCTGCCCATAAGAGAGGCATGACAATGCATCACCCTACTATGCCTGTGGCATGTGCATTAGATGCATATCCCTGTAGTAGCACTCTTGGGATAGACAACCTGGTCAATGTGTGATGGTGGGTATATCAGAGTGTCATCATGGGTTCCAGTGCGTACAATATCCACAGTGGGGTGCGGGTGCTGGGTATACTGTCATTGCACCATGGTACCCTGGTACATGTCCCATGTACCACTGTATGGTGACCACTGTCACCATCAACCATACAGGTAACTGAAAACACTATCCAGCCCAGTTATCCATGTGCTGTGCGCAACCTACCTGTAACCCACTGGACACATTGACAAGGTAGTTAGCAATGATAGGCCTAGGTCTCTCAGATGTGTGTCTGACTGTTATGTGTTTGTCAATGTGTATATGATAGTATGTCACACTATGTATTGTTCATATACAACCATTACATCCCCCATTACCATACTATACATGCCTGGGGATGTTCTGCATGTAACCTGAAACACACCTCATCCTAAAAGATGTGTGGTGTGTGCAATTAAAGCCACACACATCAGTAGCACTACATGGTTACATATTACATTACTGACGTTTCAGTACTTCGAATACCATATGGTCGACATCATATGATCGAAGTACTAAAACTTCAAAAATGTAATAAAAAAAAGTAACTGCTGTGAGCCTCCCTGCACCCTCCACACCCCCTGACTTAAATATACCAACTCCAAGATTGCACTTTAACGGAGTTAAACACTGGAAAGGGAAGGTTTCCCTTTCCTACGCTGTAGCGCGATCTCAGAGTTGGTATATTTAACTGGCGGGGGATGTGGGGGTGCAGGGTGGCTTGCCTCCCTCCCTACACCCTTTACTTTACCTTATTTTAATAAATTTTTCGGAGCATTCGAAAATGTAATTGTTCGATCATTAAAGGTCGACATTTAGTGATTCAAACAATTGCATTTTAAATGTTCCAATAGGAACCCACACTACATACCTAGGTAGGGGTCTAGTCCCAGTGTTGCCAAGTAAGAGTGTGCATGTATGTGGAGGGATCTATTTCAGGTTGCAGAATATACATGTCCCAGGGGGCCATCTGTCCAAGAACTGCATGCAATGACAGGGTGTTAGTTCAGTTGCAGGAGTCTGACATACCCTTCAGATACACCATCATGGTGACCACTGTGATGCAGTGCAGTTAACAGCAACAATTCATGAACATGTATGGCATGCATATGAGTAGGTGTATTAAATGTGTGCATGGAATATACTATAGCCATAACATGACTGGTGTATTGGCAAACCTGAACAAACACCATACTCACCAGCTACAGGCTGCTGCATTGGAGGTATACCAGAGGGACCTACATAAGTGTGTGAGAGATGTGATGTCAGTAGCCACAACTGTGGCACTGGTACAGGGTGAGTGCAGCATTACAGTACTTCAACAGTACAAGTCCACAACACTACAGATTATGCATATCTGTTTATTACTACTATGCAGCAACAGACTATATATATATATATATATGTCATCTCACATATGCATGATCTAACTGTACAGATGTGGATGGATGCACAACAGTGGTCTACTGATGTGCCCTGTGGCCTTACCTGCATGCTTCTCTGCCATTGTGTGGGTAGCACCCACCTCCACTATGCTCTCTGCCAGGTTTTGTGTGTGCGGGTGGGCAGGTGCCCCGAGGCTGGCAAGGATAGCCTCAACATGTGTCATGGGGGCTGGATGGCATGACCCCCCCCTGTTGTGAGCTGATCCCTCCTGACTGCAGCAGCATGCTGATGGGAATTGCGAAGTAGGTCTGTGCAACAATGTCGGACGTGCTCATAACTGCAGTTATGCAGGCTGACATAGTTTACCCTGTGGACAAAATCATTCCACAGGACAGTCCACTCCTGCTGCTCATGGGCTGTTTGCCCAAACAACACCTGGTAGTGCTGCACCAGGTGTGAGATGATGACCTCATTGTCCTCCGCTGTATAAATGGGAAGCCTCTCCTGGGACATCTTGCCTGAAAGACATAAAGATTGAAACAGGTCTCAGGACCTCATACAGCAAGGTTATCATAGTTTTTAATACACGTCTCTGTCTCCCCCCCACCTTATCTGCAACAACAATCTGATCACACAACTCAATAGGTATGTCTGCAGAACACCTACCATTGGGACATATATCGTATTGTACAACACTTTGTGCTTTGTGTTTGTAGCCATGTTCCCTGTAGGGACACTATCATTGCTGGCCTGTTATAGACAATGTCACCTGCATGCCATTGTAAGGGCCACTATGGTTCTATATATGCACGTGGTCTGTTTGCTATTTGATTGCTGCACATCTGTTGTTTTGTGTTATTGGGGATATATATGCATGCTGCTGGACATGCTCCGAGAATATGTGGATTATTACTATCCACATATGTTCTATAACAGTGACACAATAGCATGTTTAGGGAACAGTTGCCAGCAGAACCACCTCTCCCACCTCATCTGGCCATGTTACCAGGCCACATCACGTGGGACCTACTCTGGGGTCTACTCATCTACTGGTCCTGCACTACCTTCAGGTGGAACCACTTCAGGGATGGTGGTCAGCCTCAGGAGCACACACAGACATGATCCTATCATCCAAGGTCAAGTTCAGGGTCTGGTGCAAAGGGAGCTCCACAGACACTTGGGGGATGTGCTACAGCACCTTGAGGCCCTCACTACACACTCACAGGGTCCGGATGCTCCTCCTGCTCAGCCTCCAGTCCAGGCACCTTCAAGGCCGTGAAGCTGATGTTGTGACTGGCCATGGGTGAGGGCCTTGTTCCCATTGTTTCCATATGGGGGGTCATGGGGTTTTCACATCACAGATGACACTCCCCATCCAGGGTGTTTACCCACCACATGTGTCATATACCTCCCTTGTAGGCTGTCTTCTCTATCTTCCAACCCAACCCACCTCCACAAATATACCTGCTATCCTTCCTCAAATTCCCAATCCCACCTTCACAAACAAGAGCAATGTGTTCCCAACATGGGGTTCACACCTGACAACACACTTACTGCTGTATATATATATATATATATATATATATATATATATATATATATATATATATATATATATATATGCGTGTGTGTGTGTATGTGTGATGTTCCCTCACACATAGCATGTAGCACTGTCATGCAAAAGTAGGGGACATGTATTTATATACATATGTGTGTGTGTGTATATATGTAGACATACATACACACACACACACACACACACACACACATATATATACATATATATATATATATATATATATATATATATATATATAGATATAGATATATGGGGTGCATTCAGATATCAGGTCCACACTCTCTAACTCTCCTTCCTGCACAACTGCACTGTTCTGCCTTACTACAACACAGACAGGTGCCACATGTGGACACAGCCTAACATTGGAGGGTATATATAGGGACAGATTTCAGGTAAACCTATTACACACCTATGGCATTTCTGCATGCTACATTACATGTTAACATGACTGTTCTGCAAGTGGTGGGCTCTGGAACCCACGTGTCCATCATAACAGCATTACTTCCACCACCAGCTATTGGCCACACTAATATACATGTTTTGCATTACACAACACACACTATGATGGCTAACATCTTTACAGTCAGTGCTGATCTGCATAGTTGACAGGTATGGCCCACTGCCCACAGGGACAGACACTATTGTCCATAGCAGTAGTTCAGCTGGACATCATTACAACAGCACCAATCAGTGTCCACCACTTGCTACCTCCATGCAGCATGCATGTAGTACTTCCAATTACCACTGTCATGGCAGCCCACTACTATAAATCCCTACATCATGTGTGCATGGTCCCTTTACCTTTCCTGTATGGAGAACATCCTTCCTGTGTGTGGGCAGCAGTGTTACAGACAGAAGGTAGCAATACCTCTTACAAGAGGACTTGCAGACTGAGGCAAGCTACATATTTGTATAAGGTTCCAGACCTACAGACAGTGTGTAGTGTTGTTATATGCATTGTATAGCACCAGTGTTACAGGGTTTGTGTGTACATACTAGTTTAACATTGAATGCAGTCTGTCTGCACAGCTCTCAACTGTGGGCCTATCCGCATGATGGCCAGGTGTGCCTGTTATGTTTTGTCTGTCCACCACACAGGTCTTGTGTCAGGTATATCACTTGCATTGTGTGTGTTGAATGCTATCAGTACATGGCTACATCCATTTGTGTTTCTTACTTCATATTCCTGATTAAGGGTATGTTGCAGACTATCCTGTAACACCAGAAACTTTCTCAGTGTATAACAACACTATTTCACATATGGCCCTGTCTTCCGGCCTCTGTCCTCCACCTATGTACCAGGCTTGTCCATATGACATGCAGTAAGGGGCTGTTATGTAGTGGCCTGTGATTATGCCATGCTGTCATTCCTGACATCTTTCCAGTGCTGTTGTGGCCCCCACACATATTGTGGGGTAAGGTCCATATATATGTGGGCTTCATGTGCAAAAAACATGTGTGCCCTTCTGCAGTCCAGAGGTCAGTGTATGTAACAGTGTTATATGCACCTGTAAGTCAGTCTATGGGAGAGGGGTATGCACCATATATAACCTAGGCTGTTACAACATGTGAGGGATATCAGTAGTAAGCTACATTAAGGTATATGGCTGTACATTTCCACACATTTCACCTTGGGAACATTGGTGGCCTAGTGCTTACTGTCATACAGACTGTTCTGTTTGTCAGTGTGATTGTGATGTTTTCAGTTAAGCATTGTTATGTAACAGATACATCCTCATTGTGGCAACTTAATTCTTTTCCCCCTAGGGGTTGAGTACAGAGTGTAATTTGAGGCTGCTGAACTATACATATGCATTACTTACTGTTGATTGATTGTTATCCTCTGGCCCAGTCTTTCTTTACTGTTGTACTACTTGAAGGCCTTGGCTTGGACAGCAACATATGTTATGCTTTCGGATTACTGTATAAAATGATCTGCTTGAGAGTTTCATTACTCAGTTAGTATGTATTTCAAAGTCTTAGCTATATGACATGGCATATACAAATGTAACAGTACACAAATAAACATTTCTTATGTATGCAAACCTGTGTGTGGTGTCATATCCTTTGACTTCTCTGTGGGTAGATGTTTCAGGCAACAATTGTCTTTTGTATGAGTGAATCAAACACTGTCCATTTGAAAAGGTGGCAACTGTAGGAATACTGGCTGTTTAATATGCTGTGCACCCTCTAAATATGTATCTTCCTATACATATATATGTGTAGTTACATATATATGTATATATATATATATATATATATATATATATAAATATATATATAGATATAGATATATATATATATATATATATATATATATATATATATATATATATATGTGTGTGTGTGTGTGTGTGTGTGTGTGTGTGTGTGTGTGTGTGTGTGTGTGTGTGTGTGTGTGTGTGTGTGTGTGTGTGTATGTATCTTTGGAATGTTTATTGCTTCCACATTGTACATTCCCTATGGTAGCCAGACTGTACTGCATGATATGTTATTGATACCATCCTGACATCATACAGTTGGGATGGATTACTGTTAATATTTTGTGGCCATGTTGTGTAGGGTCCTGGGTATGGGACTTACAACAGTTGTTATTGTGTTGCAGGGCAGATCTGTTTGGCTGTGGGGGGGGGGTGATATCAATACTTACAAGAGGTATTTAGTTTGGGCCCCCTCACCCCCATAAATGGTACCTTTGGTCATATATGTATTTGTTATGTTATCTTTTATATCTATAGATATATATCTGTATGTATATATATATATATATATATATACATATATATATATATATATATATATATATATATATATATATATACATATATATATATATATATATATATATATATATATATATATATATATATATATATATATATATATATATATATATATATATATATACATATATATGTAGACATATATATCTATAGATATATGCATATATATATATATCTACATGTATAAATACATTTCTTGTACTGTGGCATGACTGTGCTGGATGATATGTTTGTGAAAACATCAGGGTTATGAATGTCTGACATGGCTTATTGTTGAATCACTTTGGCTATGGTGTGCAGGGTCCTGGGTTTGTGCCTTGCAAAGGCTGTTTATTTTGTTGCTGGGCAGAACAAGGGCCGTTGGATAAAGAGTGATTAAGGCACTTTTAAGCAGTTGTAAGCGGGTTTGCGCGGGTTTGAGTGAAAGTAAACACTGCTAACTTCTGGTTACAGTTTCTTAAACTCAGCTTCTAAATTAAATAACCTGTGTAGGCATTGCTTACCCCTGCGCAAACAAGCTTAATCCCGCTTACTGCTGCTTAAAAGTGCTTACTCCCACTTACCCCCGCGCTAATTCCTTTAAAAGAAATGAAAAAGGGTTGATAGGAAAGTGGTGAAAAAGGGGCACAAAGAGGGAAAGACAGTAGGGAAAATAGCTAGGGATGTACAGGACGGGTGTAGGGAAGGTCCATAGCTGCCCATTTCTTCAACAGCAACAGCTGTGCATATACACTGATTTGGAGGTAGATTTGGACACTCATACCCCTGAGAGAGGGGTGAGGACAACAATAATATGTTGTGAAGCCAGTTAGACCAGATTACATGTGTCCAGTGGACATGTGTGTGAAATGGGCAGCTATGTATGGGGCGAGATTTTTTTGGGGGAACAGATTGCCCTTTTTTTTTAAGGTGAGAGTGGGATGTTGGGGAGGGATAGTAAGTATATTTGGGGAGGTAGGTTGGGTAGGATAACAGACAAGACAGACAAGACAGCATACAGGGGTGGTATATGACACATGTGAGGGTAAACACCTTGGATGGGGAGGGGTGTTTGGAAGTCAGAAGCCCATGAGCCCCCTAGTGGAAACAGTGGGACTGAGGTCTCCACCCATGGACAGTCACCACTGCACCTTCACGGCCCTGAAGGTGGCTGTGCTGGGGGCTAAGTAGGAGGGGAAGGCTGACCCTCTAGTTGCACCATGGCCCTCAAGCTGACGTAGCAGATCTCCAAACTCCCTGGGGAGCTCACTATGCACCAAACCCCGGACCTGACAACTGGTAACAGTATCCTGTCTGTGCCCGCTCCCAAGGGGGTGAGCCCCATCCCCTGAGGCGGTTCCACTCAAAGGTGGTGCAGGACCAGTGGATGAGGAGGTGTGAGGTGGGCCCCAGACATGCTGGTGCCTGGTGCCACAGCCAGATGAGGTGGGAGAGGTGGGTCCTCTGTGACCGGCCTTCCCAAACATGGTATGGTGTTTCAATTTTACAACATATGTGGGTTAGTAATAGTCAACACATTTCAGGATTAGGTATAACAGCATGCATAGATATTCCCATTAACCCGAAACACCAGATATGGAACAGTTGCATAGCAAACGGAACACATGCATATATGGAACCACAATGGCCATTACAACAGCATGCAGGTACATTGATGGCAGCATGTCACCAATGTGGGAGTATTTCACCATGGCACATGCATAGAACAAATTTCAATATTTATCAAACAATAGGCCATATGTCCCAACAGTAGATTTAATAGTGCACATACCAATTGAGTTGTGTATTTAGTTTATTGTTGCAGATATAGTGGGGGAGGGGGAGAAAGATGTCAGTTAACAACTTGTATATCCATGTAGTTATCATTACTTTCCTAGTCAGTGCTGTGATCTGTACCTTACAGGTATTATTACACTACCCGATGGCCTTAGATTGGACAGTAGTATGGATGTAGACAAGTATATACATGAACCGAGTTTTACCTGCAGTATACATCTCTTACCTGGTATACCTGTGAAGATATTGTTTGTTAACACTACCTGACTGTTTCTACACATATTCCCAGATTCCAGGTTGATGTTATGCACATACCTCTCCATCTCTTATTGCACACACTCTGGGCATGTCTTGACAACATGCAGGTAAAACCAGGACATATTTTGACTATTGCCCTCATAAACTTTTGGTGAGTTGTACAATGACAGGTATATTCTCATAGACATTTTCCAAATATTTACAGGCCTGACAGTCAGTTATATGACATTAAATGCTGCCTACATGTCAGAGATTAGCACACTGATATGGCAGGGGGGACAGAGTAACAGCCAGCAGATGTGGGCCAATTCTCTGGACATTCCAGACAGATCTGTACAGTTGAGGGGTATAATTCTGCATTCAGCTTATTACCACTCCCAAGATTTGAACCATGGTGTGTGTGCTAAAAATAACACAATGTACATCACAGTTGGGTGTGCTATATAGATATTTGCTGTGAATCTTTTCTCTGAATTCTTTCTATAAGTCTCCCGTGGTTTTACAATCTGACCTTGTATTTCCAACACTCATATACAGGGTTTCCTAGACAGTTTTATTATGTAGTACTGTGTGGATGACAGTGATGAGTGATGAGTAATACCTTATAAGTCAGAGATACTGCAACACTAACACTGCCATACAATACCAGACTAAACAGTACCAGTCCAAGATTTCAATCTTTTATTTCTAGGCACAGTTTTCATATCTGACAAACCTGTGGGGTGAATGTTTGTTAACACAACCTGAATGTTGTCACACATATTACCAGATTCCACATTATTATTATGCACATACGTCTCACTCTGTTACTGCACACACTCTGGTCATAGCTTCACAACATGGGGGTGAAGTTGAGACATACTCTGCTTATTACTCTCATAACACTTTGGTGAGTTGCTTGAGTGACAGGTTTGTTCTTCTGGATCTATTTCTGACAGTTATGATGTCTGACAATCAGTTGTATGTCATTATTTGCTGCCTAAACTTCTGGGATCATCCCACTAATTTGCCAGGGGGACAGGGTGACAGGCAGGGGGACTTACACCAATTATCTGGACTTTCTGACAATATATGTACAGTTGTGGTATATGATTCTGCATACAGCTTACTACCACTCCCAGAATTCGAACCATGGCTGTGTGTGCTAAAAATACAACACTTCACGTCTCAGTTGAGTGTGTTATTTGGGTTATGTTGTCTATCTTTTCACTGTTTTCTGTCTAAGTCTCTCTCAGTTGTACAATATGACCTCTTGTGATTACAGCAGTTGTATACAGACACAATAGTACTATTAAGAGATTGCAACACTACATTACCATATGATACCAGAGTAAACACATGTAGTGCAGCAGTTAGATCTTTATTGTCAGGCTGTTAACCTTTTATTTACATACAACCTATATGAGACTCTTCCTGCCATATTGTCTGGTTTGTTCAGTACATGCCATACACAATACATGTTTTATACTGGCAATTAACTTTCTACTACTTTTAGATTTATTTCTTATGACAGTATATGCAAGAGTATTACTAACCTGCCTCACGATACAACCTGTGCAATCTACAGGCATGGACTTGCCGGTTCACAGCCCACTCGTCTGCCACTGTCAGTGACATAAGAGGAATATTTAGCCATACCTATCCATAATATACATGAGCTGGCAATTATTAAACAGGTAGTAAACTGATACATACGGCTGGGACATCACCCGTCCACCTAGCCTCTTGGATCCACTGAACCAAGCGCTCCATCTTTCTCTGCTTCAGGTCAGCATAGTGATGCCTGACCTGCTCACCAGTTCGAGGTATGCCAGTGGCACTGGTGAGGTCACGGGAAAAACGGTCCCAGGCTTCCACTTTATATTGGGAACCCTAGTACTGGCCCTGCAGAAGTTTCTGGTCATGGTCTTTAACAAGGAATCCTGCCATGACTTTGGACTCCTGGATGCCACAGCACTATGCCCAGAAGAGAACTCCTTCTCCCACACCAGTCATAGTGCCTACAGGAGGAAGGTGCAACCAGTTATGAGTTGTATTCCCGCCTGTGGGGTTTAAATAGGGCTGATTTCCCACACTTTGCCATGATTGGACGGTTTTGAAAATGCTAAGTTATGGGCAAACCTGCTTACCTAAGGTTGGCATTGCTTAAAGGGGTATATAAATGGGCAAAGTGATTTAGCTGGCCTGCACATTGCTTACACCTAGTAAACAGGGCTGTGCAATGCTTAGCATTGCCTAATTTTTAATTTGCACACTATTTGGTGTTTGGCATTGATTTATTATTCATTACATGTTATATATGTGTTTGGTAGCCTTGATTCATGTGTACGTACACTGTATGGGGTCCTTGTGTTTATTAGGGGATTTCAACACTTTATTACAATGACACCTCACATCTGGACTTAATGCAGTACTCCAGTTCACATATTTATGTTATTTAGTAGGTTATAAAATATAAAACTGTATATAGATTCCTTTCACATGTTAAGTTTGATTTTCCTATAGTGAGGATCTGTTTGGTGATACCTCAATCTTAAGTAGTGCTGTGATGGCTTACTGTTTAACTACTGTGACTATAGTGTATAGGGTACTGGGTTTATTTTGTTGCTGGGCAGAACAGCGGCTGTTGGGTTCAGGGTGATTAAGGCACTTTTAAACAATTTTGCGTGGGTTTGTGTGATGGTAAGCAATGCTAACTTCCGGTTAAATATGCTTACAGAGGGTTAGCTTCAATATTGTTTAACCTGTCTGCGCATTGCTTACCCACATGCAAACAGGCTTAAACCCTCTTACTGCTGCTTAAATATTCTCATTCCCGCTTACTACTGCTTAATAGTGCTTACTCCCACTTACCCCAGCACTAATTTAGACAGAAATGTAACATGGTTGTTGGGAAGGTGGTGGATTTGGACACTCTATAGATTTATCATTCATTACACATTATACCTTTGATTTGTATCCCTGATTCATGTGTACATATACTGTATGGGGCACTTGTGTTTATCTGTGGATTTTACAACATTATTACAATGACACCTCACATCTGCATTTAATGCAGTACTCCAATTCACAAATATATGTTATTTAGTAGGTTATACAACAAAAAATATTGTTCATAAAATGATTTGACATGGAAAATGGAATTTACAGGAGTGAGAATCAAACCAGGAATGACTGCTTGTAAGGTGAATGCTCTGACCATTACACTATTGCACTACTGCTTCATTTGCATGTATCTTGATATTTATCTTCTTGTGCCATAGGCGTAGCTAATCAATGGGAAAGCCTGCGCACCTATGGTTAAATTTAATCTGTTTGATTAAATAAAAGTGTTTACATTATTATATTTTAAATATTGCTCTTATAAACTTGGGGGGGGTGTTACTAGGGTAACTGGATTTGTTTGTATGTACATTTTTTGACGGATTTGATGCCTGACACTCATATGTTTTCCATTATTTCAGATGAGATCATCCCAGTGATTTGGCAGGGTAAATGAGGGACAGGCCAGACATATGTACCACATATCTGAACATTCTGCATTGATTTATGCTGTTGGGGGTATGCAACCCACTATGAGCAGTCTCGCTCATTGTAATTGCCAAACAGCAGTTCTTGACTGCAGAAGCATGTATATTGTGAGAGCGCTGCTCTCAGACATGCCCTTTGCACTCGTCCACTCTTGCGTCTGTTTAGGAGCTGATGCAGTGTGCCTTCATTACTATGCATGGCGCACTGCCATGCTGCTCCTAAATAGTTGCTTCCATGCAGGAATAAACTATTCCTGCATGGAACCTTACTGAATCCCGGGGAGAATTTCAAAACCTGAAACATTTAATTGGTTAAGGGAATTATGAATTATTCCATTTATTTGGTTAAGGGAATTAACTGCTTAAACTCCCAGCTGCAAGTAATGATTGTATGTTGTACTGGGTAAAAATCAAGAATAATTTCACATACCTAAAACACAGGTACTGCTATGCAGAAACACATTTTAACAAAGCAAAGACACTAAAAAGAAATATACAGAATAGTAAATTAATATGAAGTCCAGAAAAATACATTTATTACAATCTAAAATTTATATGATACAATGAGCCCCCCCCCATTAATATTCCAAAATGTGCACGCTGATTGGTCAGCATGCACGTTATAAATCAGAGTTATAGTAATGGAAAAAAGTCTGGTCGCCCGGACTTTTTCCATTAGTATAGCTCTTTTTTACAGCTGTCTCGCTATGTTAAACAAGTTTAGCATAGCGAGACAGCTTTAAAAAAAGTAACGGAGATCTTCCTATCTCCATTGTTTTTTAAAGGTGTCTCACTATGTTAAATGGGTTTAACATGGCGAGACAGCTTTAAAAAAAGCAACAGAGATTCTCCGTTGCTTTTTTTAAAGCTGTCTTGCTATGTTAAACTCCTTTAACATAGCGACACTATAAAAGCAACGGAGATCTTGCTTTCTCCATTGCTTTTGCCCACAGCTCTGATGTACTGCGTAAGCATATGCATGCGCAGTACATCAGAACTGCCGCAGAATACCAGACAGCTGTGAAAGGGCAGCAAGGAGTCATTATACAATGCCATTATTTAAGAAAAGTATTTTTTTTCTTAAATAATGTCATTGTGTAATAATAACACTTCTGGGTGTGGATAATGCTGGATTTACCCACGGTTGTCTTTGTTTGGCCACTCGGGCTTCGCCCTCATGACCAAACCACACCAACCGTGGGTAAATCCAGCATTACCCACACTCAGGCGTGGGTTATTGCTATATTAATCTCTGGTTGTTAGAACTTAAGTTCAAATTCACTCTAAAATAAATAACTTGTATTACTTAATTTATATTTTAATGCAACAAATGGAGATAGAGACTGGTTTTATATGGATACAGAGACAGTCTGTGATACTGGCTGTTATATCATAAATGCTTAGCTTTAAAGACACTCAACTTTTAGCCTTCTGCCTTTACATGCAGTTATTCATGCTGTTATTTGATAATAACCAATACACTAGTTTGTTTTAATAGTTATATAATAAGCAGCATACAACAGCCTGATGGGCTGTGGCAACTCTAGCTTTTTATTTACTAAGCTTAAGCATACCTTGTGAGAAACCTGCATTTAAAACTCAAATGCCCAAGGAATCTTGCCCATCTGAATTTATAAGGCACCAGAATAACACAACTGTTGCTACTGTTACTAATATTATTTCTCCAACTACTACTGCTACTGCTGTTACTACTACCACTAATACAGCTACCACTAGTACTACTGCTCCTCTTACTACTACTACTGCTATTCCTACTCCACATACTACTATACTACTACTGCTACTCCAAATACTAATATACTACCACTACAACTATACTGCTGCTACTATACTACTACCTCTACTGCTATTTCTACTAACACTACCAATATAGTACTACTACCATATTGCTATTACTATACTACTATTTCTACTGCTACTCCTACTACAACTAATAATAATAATACTACAGTGCTACTACTATAGTACTACCTCTTCTCCTTCTCCCCTTAATACTATTACTACTAATAATATAGTACTACTACTATACTACTACCTCTTCTGCTACTCCTACTACTACTACTATTAATAATAATAATAATAATAATAATAATAATAATAATAATATATTATACTACTATACTACTACCTTTACTGCTATTGCTACTACTACTACTACTACTACTAATGATAATAATAATAATAATAATATAGTACTACTACTACTACTATATGACTATCTCTAATGCTACTCCTACAACTAATAATAATAATAATATTGTGCTACTGCTATACTACTTCCTTTACTGCTAATACTACTACCACTAATAATACTAATACTAATATAGTATTACTGCTATACTACTACCTCAATTACTACTGCTACTAATCATAATAATAATAATATACTACTACTACATATACTGCTACTCCTACTACTACTTTCTGAGGAGGACCAGGATAATTAAAGGGGGAGCAAGTTTAATTTGCATTCCCTTTATGCAGCACACTTTTCTGAAATCTCACATATGTGAGATTCATATAATTGCTGGAACCTGTGTCTAACAGAGCTCTATTCAAACTATCTGGAAATATACAGAGCTAAGTATATTTTTTTGGTTCTTCAGAACTGTGGACTGTAAATTGTTGCTGGACTCATTTTGTTCAGAGTTGTGCACTATTTTGATTCACTGTATAGTTTTTTAGATCTCTGCTGAAAGTGTTTTGTCCCACCCACCCTCTCTATATCTGGTTTGTTGTTTAAATTTGGTGGCTTTTGCAGTTGCCCGCCCCACTGTAGATTTGATCTGGGACACTCCCCCAAGTCCCATCTCTTTACCACATTCTACGTAATACACTCCTTCTGCACTTGTTTTTATTCATTTTTAATTTAATTGCATTTTTTAAACTGTGGTTGGTCTAATATTGCTACATACTCAAGTGTGCTAGCTTGCACTGCATTTGAATTGTTTTTACTGCTGTTTTAGCTACTTTTCTGTAAAAAAAAACTGTAAGCCTGTTTCCTACCTTTCCTGCAACTAGTGTAGTCCAGATAAAGATTTGCTGTATCCAGGACTGTATGTAAGCTTCCGAGCCCCCACCCCAAGCCTTTTTGTGTTGGAGGAAAGCCTTCTAGCTTGTCAGTGGGAGTGGTAAGCACTAGGTAACCTATATACCACATACGGAGTGGTTCTGGCCCAGAAAATGTAGTTATTGGCCGTCTGAGCAATCTTTTCTATCTCTCTCAACTTTCTGATTTGAAAGCCTGCATTTGCACTTGTTTCTTTCCTGTAACTAGTCTAGTGCAGATACAGAGTCTTAGTTTTAGCACTTGAATTTGCTTATTCATGCTCAGCACTTGTTCAGAACTTGTTGTAAGCACTAAATAAGCTACTAATTAATATAGCACTCAACCTTTCTCATTACATAGAGTAAACAGTTTTTGCACTTCTTTCCTCACTTACTTAGTGAAAAACAGCTCTTGTACTCACTTTCCTCACTTATCTAGAGGAAAATATTTTTTTTTATTCAGGCATGTCCAAGGGTCAGCTCCCAGTGTTCACTCCTGTCTATCTGATGAATCTGGGCATCTTGGAGCAATGTAGAAACTGCCTCATGTACACAGACAACCCTCTCCTCCTACCACTCAACACTACAACCTATGAGAGATGCACTTATCTAACCAAACTGGAGGTAAAGCTCTCTCCAACCAAGACTGAACTTGACATTTAAGAGGAGAAGGTAAACACTTGCACCACACCACACTTATCACATAGTCTCACTAAATTTACACCACCAAAATCCACACATAGAAACACAAAAACATTTGCGGAGACTCTCAATAATAATCTGCCCAAGCAACAGAGACCTCCAAAGCAGAAACACAAGCAACTTCCACCCCCCCAACACAACCCAAATGACACATAGCCCACAGACTCAGTGTGCCACTCAACCACAGCCAATAAGGCAACACAACATATCCAACACACTAGTCATAGGTGACTTTATAGTCAGGCACACTGATGTCCCACTCACCAGGCTAAACAATGAGAAGGTTACTGTCAGCTGCCTGTCAGGTGCCAGGATCTGCCACATAACCCATGCACTCAGGTCACCCCACAACAGTACAAATATGCCTCTGTCATTGTCCTTGTTGGTGAGAATGACCTGAGACATACCTCCCTGGACTACATGAAAAGAGACATGGAAGAGCTCTCAGATCTTGTAGCAAAGGCAGGTATGACCCTAGCCCTGAGTAGCATTCTGCCATCACCCAGAATGATACTGCAGTACAAGGACAAAATTATTGACTTCAACAATTGGCTAAGCTTTTGGTGTCATTCTAAAGGGAACCAGTCTCTGTCTGCTTGGGATGACATGGTCGACAGACCACGATGCTTTGACAGAGATGGCCTGCACCTGTCACCCATGGGATTCTGGATACTGGCTAAGGCTCTTGCCGCCCCTATAGTGCCTTTTTAGGCAAGGTTCAAATGACAAATTCATCACCATAACAGGAACAGGCAAGCAAAAACTGAGGGTAATGCTACTCAATGCTAGAAGTCTAAATCTCAAAATGCACTCACTGGAGGCACTCCTTAAAATGGAGAACATTGATATCTGTGCAGTGACTGAGACCTGGTTCAAGGCTCCAGAGAGCACCCCTGCACTACCAGGCTATAACTCATACCACACTTTTCAGCCATGTAACCTGGACAGGAACACAAAGGCGCAGATGTGTCCATATTCATTAAGGATATCCACACCTCCAGGCTAGTTGCTCAGCATAATGCATTCGAGGTTATCCAAGTGCAACTTACTCTGGGCAAACCTGCAATCCAAATTGTAGCTTTCTACAGATCCCCCACCATGCCCCAGGATTCCCACTCCTCTTTTCTTGATGTACTGGAAAATGTTAGGATTCAACCAAACACCCTAATAATCGGCGATTTCAACTACCCCACCATTAACTGGAAAAACTACTCATGTACCAACTCCTTCACACAACGCTTTCTGGAATTCATAAACTCCAATGCCCTGGATCAACTTATCCACACCCCCACCAGGGGCAACAATATCCTAGAATTAGTCTTTACCAACATGAGTGACCGGTGTTCCACACCTGAAGTCAACCCCTCATTGGTCCGATCTGACCATAAGCTAATCACCCTTGATATCCACCTCCTGCCCCCACCCCACCCCACCCCCACCCCCATTAAGGAAACCATGGTAAATAATTTCTCCAAAGCCAACTTCATGCTTCTTAAGACAGAAGTGGTGAACTTCATGACACCCATGCAGATGGGCAATACAGTTACAACTACTGAATCCTACACAAATGCACTCTATAAGCACTTACATGAGTGCATGGATCGTGCTATCCCAAACAGAGCCAAGACGCTATCCTCCAAAAAAAGGAAGCCAATCTGGTGGTCCCCTGCCATAAACAAACTGTACAACAGAAGGAAGAAATTGTTGCAAAAGAGAGTAAAATCCCATGAGTGGAGGAGCTCCCTGGTCAGCCTCAGTAAGAAGCTGAGATCCCTTATAAGAGCCTCCAAAGCTAGCTACGAAAACAAAATCGCCACTGATTGTAAGGACAACCACAAAGCATTCTATAGCTATGTCAAGAATCTCAATGGCAACACCCAGATCTTCTCTGAGTTACAGCACAACAGCACAAAAATTACAGAAATAATTGATATTGCCAACATCCTGGCAGATAGGTTCAGTGCTAACTTTACCCCCCCGCACCCCCTAAAGGGCCCATATCTATACAGGAAGAATGCAGAGTCCCTGTAATCACAACTACGCAGGTAAAAGCTGCACTCTCTAAAGCCAAAAACACAGCATCCTTGGGACCAGATAACATCCCAGGCTGCATTTTACACGAACTTCAGAATGAACTGGCTCCCCACCTAACCACCATGTTCAGTCATAGCCTCACCTTAGGCTTTGTGCCCACTGAATGACGTACAGCAACAGTTATCTCAGTCCATAAAGAAGGAGCCACCACTGATCCTGGGAACTATCGCCCTATTAATCTGATGAGCCTGGTCTGCAAGGCCATGGAATGTCATGGAACTCATAAACAAAGACATTGGTAAACTCCAAACTCTGGATCCCACCCAGTTCAGGTTTGTGAAAGGCAGATCATGCCTCCTGAACCTGATCAACTTCTTTGAGGCAGTCACCAAAGCCGTAGATGAGGGTAAGGTGGTTCACACAGCCTATCTTGACCTCGCCAAGGCTTTCGACACCATCACCCATTCTGGAATTATAGCTAAACACACTAAACTAGGTATAAATCCTTATGTCATAAGATGGTTTGCCAACTGGCTCACTGACAGAACCTACACTGTAAAAGTTGCACACTCCAAATCTGACCTCAAACCAGAGACAAGTGGAGTACCACAGAATTCCGTCCTGGGACCTCTCCTGTTTGGTATCTACTTCTCTGAAGTACAGTCTAACACAGAAGGCCTCTGACTAACAAAGTTTGCAGATGACTGCAAATGAGGAGCCATAGTCGAGTCCCCAAATAATGTGGAAATCCTACAGAAGGGCCTCGCTGAAACAGATGCCTGGTGTCAGAGCCACGGCCTCAAGTTCAATGCCAAAAAATGCATTGTCATCCCCTTTGGTAAAGACTCTGTACCCATGAACTACTACATAGACAGCAGTCTTCTTAACACCGAATGTGTGATAAGAGACCTTGGGACCCAGGTGGACAGTAGTCTGTCCTTTGATAGTCACATTGACACAGTAGTCAGGAAGTCCTTTTACATGGCACACCTCATCATAAAAAGGTTCTCACCAAGGAAAAAAGAGGTCATTGTTCCCCTCTACTCGACACTCATTAGACCCATTATAGAGTACAATGCCCCTTTTGGAGTGTACCTCACAAGACATCTGCAGCAGCTGGAAAGGCCACAGAAGTACCTCACAAAGAGGATTACTGGCCTCAAACAGATGCCCTACACTGACCATCTCTAAAAACTCCAGCTTTACTCCATAGCATATTGACTACTCCGAGGTGATCTCTGCCTGACATATAAAGCTATGTCAAACCCAAAGCTGTTGGACATGCTACGCCTAAAGAAATCCCAATCCCTCCAAGCTACTCACTCTAGGGACCTAAACATTGTCACCACAATAAACAGGACATGCTGGAGGGATAGAGTCCTGTCCCAGAGACTTCCCATACTCTGGAACACTACCCATCTATGTCTAGCAAAGTTCTTCATTAGCACTCTTCAAGAAAAATCTTGATGAGTGGATGGGAAAATAGGAAATACACCCTGGGGATCACTTATGTGTCTCTGCTCAACAGTAGCACAGGAAAATAACTTTCTTGGGAGGCATAAGCCAGGGAACTTTGTTGGCTAGACTTATGTAGGCCTTCAGGCCAATAGCCTAGTACCTACCTATGAACCTATGAACCTATGTTCTTCCCCAGAGAAAGTTCTGCTGAATGTAGTTGCCCAATCATTTTTTTTTTGGATTATTGATATTGCGTATCAGGTGGTCTGACCATCTTTAAGGCTTCATTTTCTTCCAAGTGTGAAGAAACTGCATTATTGATAGATAGGATTACCAAAATGCAGTGCATATTTCCACAGTACTGCACCATGTATCAGTCTTGAAGTAGAATACTGAGTATATATGTTTAAATGGTAATGAGCTATTTATAGGAAGCTGCACATGACTGATGGTTTATCATAATTTAATTTTTTAAATTTTTGTGTATCTGTTTTGTTTTTTAATATTTTTGCTGTCAGTAACTCTTGTCAATACTCAATCTTTTTCTACATTGCAACCTCCCATATCTAGAAAATCTTGCTTGTTCCAATATGCTATTATAAATATAACTCCAAACTTACTAATGTTCTTAACTTGAACAGTTTTTAGACCAGTATTGTAAATAGTTTTCTTTAAACAGCATATATTTTTGTATTTCTACTTTGCATTTGCTGTGTACTTATATTCTGTGTATTTACTTGAATATGTATCCTACTGTATTTTGTACTGTATTCTGTATCCCACTGTATTTTGTATTGTTGGAGCTTTTCTCCCCGGGCCTCTACTGAAAATGGCCTCCTTGGGTCCAGTAGACTTCCCCGGTCAATTTACTGAAAATAAATAAATAAATAAATAATGCCTTTATTCTGATTTCTGATTGGCTGGTTGCAGTTTTTATACTGAATTAGGCAGTTGAAATTTTGCAATGATTTTTAAATATTTAAGCTTTGCTTACATATTGTCTTTTTCTTTAGAATATTTTAAGGAGTTTTTGAGTGCTGTCAATGTCCTTTATTTTCCTTTAGCTTTTTCTCCCACTGCTGATCATCAGACCCTGACTTGGTGTATTAGCTCATTCATTCACTCTACAGGTGAAAACAGAACAGAGGTCATCATCCAGGCAGCCATCAGGAGAGGTTTGGGGTTTATCCATTTTCTCACTGTCCCTAACACTGCACACACTCAGTGAGGCACTGGGGAAGGGACATCTAATGGGCTGATAATGGAGGATGTCCCCTTACCTCCACAAGGAACATTGCCCTCAAGCAGCCCCCACCTCATCCTGTGGCACAAGCAGTAGTCTCTCCAGTTTCAAGGAAGATTATTACCATTCTATATGGCCCTAAGTGTATGCAAACCTCACTTTTCCTCCTAAAGAGGTGAGCAGCTCATGCTCCTTTACACCTCCCCCTCCCTGCCTAACTCCTCTTGTACTTAGGCCTGAAATAAAACCCCAATCACCTATCTGCAGTCAGGGCTCCCTTCCTCCCTCTGTGCCACAGAGCCAGGCATCTGTCAGTGGGCCTTATTGACTGCAGTTATGCTTTCACTTTTAACTCAAAATAGCCTTCCGAGTATTACTAACAGATTTAGTTTTGTAGTTTTGAATCACATGATGTGAATGTAGTGATAACATATCTTATAAAATATTACATATAAAAGGTTAGCCATAAGTGAAATGGTGCCCTAGCCAAAGAGCTCCATAGCATCCCTGCTGCTCACTGTGCCCCCATATACACATCCCTCAATGACAACTCCTTTCCCCTATACTAGCCTCTTCACAACATCCAGATTACTTTTTTCTTCCTTTTTCATCTTTTTGTCATGCTCTTCAGCTTTTTCCTGCATTCCTGCATTATTTCAATACAACTTAACCGAGCAAGTGTGCACTGTAAGAAGTGTGGAAGAAATAATCAAGTAAATCCAGTAGTCTGGGGTACACTAGGCTCCCCATATATATCATCATATCATTGCTAGATCTCCTTGTGCCTGACTGAGAGTGCTTCTCAAATAATCCGGAAATATAGAGCTGATAAGTATATTTTTTCGCACTTTAACTTTTCAGTGTTCTGCTCTCTTATTTTTGCTTGACTGAATTATTTATATATTTGCTGACCAAATTTTGTTTTTTGATCCGTACTGAAATCTTTTTCTCCTGCCCTCACATCCAACTGCTGCTGTGTTCTTACAGATGGTGGCTTTTGCAGTTGCCCACCCCTCCACTCCTCCCAGTCCCGTCTCATTAGTTCATTCTACCTAATACAGAGATCATTTGGGAAGGCCAAACCCCTTAATCCCTTAACCTTGAATTATTTTCTGTTCCTGCTCTCTCCCTTTCCACTTTATATATAAAAAAAATAAATAAAACAAAACAACAAAAAAGACACGTTATTCAGCTGCTTATACTTTTCTGTATTTATGTTTCTTCCTACTACTCTGTTACTTCATCTTGCTTTTTCCTACTACTTCCTGCTTGTTCTCTAAAGTGTTCATCTGCATGTTTTCTGTTGCATTTATTACTACTTGTTTATAGCCTGTTTACATTGTTAAGTGTTATTCTAAGCTCTTAGTTTTGGTTTAAGCACTTGGGCTTTAGGCCCACCTCTTAGCTCTCCCTGGTCTTTCTCCCTCAGATTCTGAGAAATATGAATGGACAGTTTCCTACCATTTGTCCTGCTAGTCTGGTTGATATGAGCATCCTGAGACAGTGTAGCAACTGCCTCATGTACACGGGCAACCATCTACTACTACCACCTAGGAATACAATTTGTGAGAGATGAAATTACATTAAGAACCTAGAGTCCATGCTCTCTTCCCCTCAAGCCAGTATATCTGGCACCAAAAAGGTTGTCAGCACAATCACTACACCTCAAACACCATCCACGCCTACACAACACACAACCACATTTACGGCGGTCCTCCACATAAACATACCCAAACAAAGGAAACCTCTGAGGCAAAAACACTTGTGAACTCCACAGCCCTCCACACCACATACCATGCATAGTCTACACACCTGTGTCTCACAGCCACTAATGCTTCACCATAAACCCAACATATTAGTCACAAGAGATTTCATGTTGAGTCACACAGATGTGCCTCTCACCAGGCTGAATAAGTAGAAAAATCATGGTTAGTTGCCTGTCAGGTACCAGAACCATCATATCACATACACACTCAAGTCTCTCAACAACAGCTACTGTTATGACTGTCATAGTCCATGTTGGCGTGAATGACTTGAGGTGTACATGATTCAGCTTGTTGATTATGTGTCCCAGACAGGTATGTCCCTAGCCTTAAGCAGCACTCTGCCATCACCCAGAATGATTCCTCAATGCAAATAGAAAATGATTGACTTTAACAATTGGCTTAGTTTCTGGTGTCATTCCAGGGGGATCCAGTACCTGACAGTCTGGAAAATATGATTGACAGACCACAATGCTTTGTCAGAGATGGTTTACATCTGTCTCACCTGGGCTTCAGGCTTCTGGCAAAGGCTCTTGCCTCCCCCATAGTGCCTTTTTTTAGGAAAAGTCCTGAGGTCGATAAAACCAACATAAAAATTTCAACAAAATGCAAATTAAAGGTCATGCTTCTAAACGCTAGGAGTCTAAACTTGAAACTGCATTCATTGCAAGCATTCTTAACCCTGGAAAATGCTGACATTTGTGCAGTTACAGAAACCTGGTTCAAAGCTGCGGAGAGCACTGCAGCCTTACCTGGTTACTCATCCTATCATACATTTAGACCCCAAACTGTGGGCAGTAAAGCCAAAGGAGGTGGAGTTTCAATATACATTAAAGGCATATATATCTTCAGGCTGGTCAAACAGTATGATGCACAGGAGACACTCCAGGTGCAGTTAACCATTGACAAGACCCCTATTCAAATCACAGCTAGTTACCGCCCCCCAAATCTGACTCAAGGTGCCCAATCTACCTATTTGGACCTGTTAGAATCTATCAAGATTCAACCCTTTACCCTGATCCTGGGTGACTTTAGCTTCCCAAACATAGACAGGAAGAACCACTCATGCCAGAACACAAATGCCCAGAGATTCCTCAATTTTGTCAGTGCAAATGCATTGGAACAGCTAGTCGATATCCCCACAAGAGGTGATAATATCTTGGACTTGGTATTAACCAACATGAGTAACCAGCATCCCTATATTATAGGTTCATAGGCTGGTACTAGGCTATTGGCCCTAGGGCCTATACAAGCCTAGCCATAACAATTCCCTGGCTATTTCTTCCCACAATATTTACTTCCCTGGACCCCTGTCTAGCAGGGTGACTGACATGATCCCTGGGGTGAATTTCCTATCTCCCATCCAGTCATCAAGGTTCCTTTTGAAGAGGGCCAAAGAGGCGCTCTGCTTGACATGTATGGGCAGTCTATTCCAGAGTCTGGGGAGTCTCTGGGTCAAGAACCTATCCCTCCAGCATGTTTTGTATATTGTGATGACAATGTTTAGATCCCTGGAGCATGTGGCTCTGAGGGATTGGGATTTCTTTAAGTTTAGCATGTCCAACAGCTCTGGGTTTGACATGGCCTTCCATGTTAAGCAGAAATCGCCTCGGACTAGACGATATGCGACAGAGTATAGCTGGAGTTTTTTTTAAGGCAGTCAGCATAGGGCATCTGCTTTAGGCCTGTGATTCTTTTAGTGAGGTATTTCTGCAGCCTTTCTAGTTATTGCAGATGTCTTGAGAGGTACATACCAACTGGAGCATTGTATTCTATAATGGGTCTAATGAGGGATGAGTACAGTGGGACAATAACCTTCTTTTTTCTGGAAGAAAAGCCCTTAGTGATGAGGTGTGCCACATAGAAGGATTTTCTGACTGTTCTGGCGATGTGGTTATTGAAGGTGAGACCACTTTCCACCTGTGCCCCTAAGTCTATCACACTTTCTGTGTTTAGTGTACTCCCACCTATGTGGTAATTCACGGGTACATGTTTTTTTCCCAAAGGAGATAACTATACATTTTTTGACACTGAGCTTGAACCCATGGCTCTGGCACCAAGCATATGTTTCTGTAAGGCCTTTTTGTAGAGTATCCACATCATTTGGGGATTCAGTAATGGCTCCCAGTTTGCAGTCATCTGCGAAATTTGTTAGCCAGAGTCCCTTAGTGTTGGCCTGCACTTCAGAGAAGTAGATGCCAAACAAGAGAGGTCCCAGGACTGAACCCTGAGGTACTCCACTTGTCACTTGTCTGGAGCTGGATTTGGAGTCAGCTACTTTTACAGTGTGGGTTCTGTCAGTAAGCCAGTTGGCAACCCATTGAGTGACATAGGGATTAATGGCCAGCTTAGTAAGTTTATCTATGATTCCAGAGTGGGGGACGGTGTCAAAGGCCTTGGTGAGGTCCTGATAGGCTGTGTGGACTGCCTTACCCTCGTCCACGGCCCTGGAGACTGATTTGAAGAAGTCAATCAGGTTTAGGAGACAGGATCGGCCCTTCACAAACCCAAACTGGGTGGGGTCCAGTGTTTTAAGGTTGCCAATGTCTTTGTTTATAAGTTCCATGATAATACATTCCATGGCCTTGCAGATCAGGTTTGTCAGACTGATGGGGCAGTAGTTCCTGGGATCCAAGGTGGATTCCCCTCTTGTGGAGTGGGATAACTGTAGCTGTGTACCACTCAGGGGGCACGAAGCCTGAGGTGAGGGTATGATTAAACATGACACTTAGGTGAGGTGCCAGTTCATTTTGTAGTTCATATAGTACACAGCCCGGGATGTCATCTGGTCCCATGGATGCTACATTCTTAGCTTTGGAGAGTGCGTTTTAAACCTGTGAGGCCTTTATTACCAGAATTTGGCAATCTTCTGGTATTGAGATGGGCCATTTAGGGGGTGAGAGGGGGTTGAAGTTGGCACTGAATCGATCTGCCAGGATATTTGCAGTATCCTTGGGGTCAGTATATTTAATGCCACTCTGTTGTAGCTCAGAGCAGATCTGAGCATTGCCATTTGGATTCTTGACATAGTTATAGAATGCCTCGTGGTTGTCTTTGGAATCTTTGGCAATTTTATTTTCATAACTAGCTTTGGAGGATTTTATGAGGGATCTCAGCTTCTTACTGAGGCTGCAAAGGGAGTTTTTTGCATCCTGGGATTTTCCTCTTTTCTGCAACAGTTTCTTCCTTTTGTTTTAAAGTTTGTTTATGACAGGGGACCACCAGATTGTCTTCCTTTTTTTGGAGGAGAGCATCTTGGTTCTATTTGGGATGGCACGATTCATGCATGAGTGAATGTGCATGTACAGTGCCTTAGTATAGGACTCAACAGTCGAGCATTCAGTTTCCATCTGCATGGGTGTCATGAAGTTTGTAACTTCTGACTCGAGCAGCATGAAGTTGGCTTTGGAGAAGTTTTTTTATGGAGGTTTCCTTACTGGGGGTGGGGGTGGGATGTGGATGTTAAGGGTGATTAGCTTATGGTCTGACCTGACCAATGAGGGGATGACCATAGGTGCGGTGCATCAATTTCCCATGTTGGTAATGACCAGGTCTAGGATATTGGAGCCCCTGGTGGGACTATGGATTAGTTGATCCAGGGCAGTGGAATTTATGAATTCCAAGAACCGTTGGGCAAAGGTGTTGGTACATGAGTAGTTTTCCCATTTAATGGCAGGGTAGTTGAAATCACCCAGTATTAGGGTGTTTGGTTGTATATTAATATTTTCCAGTATGTTTAGAAAGATGCAGTGAGAATCTTGGGGCATGGTGGGGGATCTGTAGCAAGCTACAATTTGGATTGCAGTCTTGCCTAGTGTTAGTTGCACCTGGAGAATTTCAGACACATTGGGTTGGGCAACTAACTTGGTGGTGTGAATATCCTTGGTGAATGTGGATACTCCTCCACCTTTAGTGTTTTGATCCTGGTTTGGTGGCCGAAAAGTGTGGTAAGAGTTGTAGCCTGGTATTGCAGGGGTGCTGTCTGAAGCATTGAACCAGGTCTCAGTTACTGCCCAGATATCGATGTTCTCCATTTTTAGGCGTGCCTCCAGAGACTGCATTTTGAGGTTTAGACTTCTAGCATTGAGTAGCATTACCTTCAGATTTTGCATGCTTGTACCTGTTACTGTGGTGGTTTTGTCCTTTGAACTTTGCCTTAAAAAGGCACTATAGGGGTGGCAAGAACCTTATCCAGTAACCTGAATCCCAGGGGCGACAGGTGCAGACCATCTCTGGCAAAACATCGTGGTCTGTCGATCATGTCGTCCCAGGCAGACAGATACTGGATCCCCTTTGAATGACACCAGAAGCTTAGCCAATTGTTGAAGTCAATCATTTGGTCCTTCTATTGTCCTTATCATCCTCCCTGGTAAGATCCGACCATAAAGTGGTCACTTTCGAAGTCACCATCTCCCCAATGGGCCTCTAGCTAGGATCAGACATAAAAACTTCTGCAAAGCTGATTACAGCTTCCCAAGTGATGGTATAAACAGCTTCCTGCTCTATAGGAACTGGCACCAATATCCAAAACTACACCAAAGCACTACACAAGAATTTATATAAATGCATGGAATCAGGAATACCCGATAGGACTAAATCATCCTCCGCAAGGAAGATTAAACCTGTCTGGTGGACATCTGCAATAAATAAACTCTATAACAAAAGGAAAAAAATTGCTGTCCAAAATCAAGAAGGAGCAGGTGTTCAATTGGAAGCAATGGCTCCTTATCCTGAACAAGCAAATCCTCCAAAGCAAACTTTGAGTCCAAATTGGCCACATCTACTAGAAACAATCAAAAGGCTTTCTTCACATATGTCCACAACATCAAAGGAAGCACCCAGATCCATTCAGAACTGGTGGTCAAGGACACCACATATACAAATGCCATAGATATAGCCAACTTTCTGGCTGACAGGTTCAGCAAAAACTTCACCCTTCTGTCCACCCATCAGTAAATCAGGACATCTCCAGTACCTGCCCACTTCCCCTTATATCTAGGGAACAGGTCATCAAGTTGTTCCTTTCACAGGAAAAGGAATTTGGCAGTCCATTCATTCGTTGAACTGGAGCTTCAGTGGAGTCAGGTTGGTAAGCACAATTTGTTAAAATGTACTTTTGTGTAAAGAAAGTAGATCCATATATATATATATATATATATATATATATATATATATATGTGTGTGTGTGTGTGTGTGTGTGTGTGTGTGTGTATATATGGGTCTACTTCACTTCACCGACACGCCACAAAGCCGACACCCAAAACACCGAGACCAAAAGAACGAAAACACACAATACCGACAACTCACAAAACCAAACACCATAACACCGACACCCAAAACGCCGACACACAAAATGTAAACTACACATTACGCACAACTATATATGCACTAACCTTAACCCAAACCCTAACCCTAAGGTCCAACACTGCCGCGTGCCTAACCGCACTAACCTAACTCACACTTACCCTACCTGCACCCTAACCCTAACTCACTTAACCCACCCTTAAACATAAAGTCCGTCACTATTGTACATTCACCCTACCCACACCCTAACCCTAACTCACAAAACCCACCCGTAAAACTACAGTCCATCACTATCACACACTTACCTTACCCACACCCTAACCCTAAGTCCGACACTACCACACAATCACCTTTCTCGCACCTTAACCCTAAATCCCTCACTATCGCACACTTACCTGTCCGCTCCCTAACCCTAAATCCCTCACTATCACACACTTACTGAGTCGCGCTCACACATTGCCCATGTCGGTGTTTCAGCTGTCGGGATTTCACCTTGTCGATCATCTGCGTCGTTGGTCTTTTGGTCTCGGTGTTTTGGGTGTCGGCTTTGTTGCGTGTCGGTGAAGTGAAGTAGACCGATATATATATATATATATATATATATATATATATATATATAGGTTCATAGGTTCATAGGTTTATACTAGGCTATCTGCCCTAAGGAATTTATAAGCCTAGCCCAAATTTTTGTGGCTTACGCCACCCCTTATATGAAAAAATACTGTGCCCATTAGTTTGTTGTGCCTCTGTCCAGCAGTGACACAGAGATGATTCCCGGGGTAAACCTACGATCTCCCATCCACAGGTCTAGATTTCTCTTGAACAGAGTCAGCGAGGTGCTCTGCCTCACATGGACCGGGATTTTATTCCACAGCATAGGGAGTCTCTGAGTGATAAATCTATCCCTCCAGCACATCCTATTTATATCCGTGCTAAGGTTTAAGTCGCTTGCTCTAGTGGTTTTGGTGGATTTGGATTTTTGAGGTGGAGCATGTCCATTAATTCGGGTTGGACATGGCCTTGTATGTCAGGCACATGTCACCTCTGAGCAGATGGTATGCGACTGAATAGAGCTGGAGTTTCTTCAATCTGGCAGCATATGACAGATTTTGGAGTCCCTTTATCCTTTTGGTGAGGAACTTTTGGGGTCTCTCCAATTGCTGCAGATGTCGGGTGAGATACATCCCGAATGGGGCATTGTACTCGATCATTGGTCTGATAAGTGAAGAGTACAGGGGAACAATGACCTCACTAGATCTGGATGTGAATCCCTTCATGATCAGGTGGGCAATGTAGAAGGTCTTTCTAACCACTTTAGCAATGTGAGTGTCAAAAGAAAGGCCACTGTCAACCTGGGTCCCCAGGTCCCTGATAACCTCTTCTGTGCTTAGTGGATTGCCACCTATATGGTAGCTTGGGGTTACCTTGTTTTTCCTGAAGGGTATGACTATACATTTTTTGGCGTTTAACTTCAGGCCATGGCTCTGGCACCAGCTATCTGTTTCCGTGAGTCCCTTCTGAAGGATATCCATGTCCGATGCACTTTCCACTATGGTGCCCAGTTTGCAGTCGTCTGCAAACTTTGTCAGCCAAAGTCCTCCCATGTTGGCCCGTACTTCTGAGAAGTAGATGCCAAACAATAGGGGGCCAAGGACCGAGCCCTGTGGGACACCACTTGTGACTGGCTTGGAGTCTGACACAGCGTCAGGAACTCTAACCCTGTGGGTTCTGTCCTTAAGCCAGTTTGCAACCCATCTTGTGACATATGGGTTTACATTTAAGCTGGTAAGTTTTTCTACAATACCCGAGTGGGGTATTGTGTCGAAAGCCTTTGCAAGGTCAAGGTAGGCTGTATGGACTGCCTTTCCCTCATCAATGGCCTTGGTGACTGTTTCGAAGAAGTCGACCAAGTTCAAAAGGCATGATCTTCCCTTGACAAAGCCAAACTGGGTCGGCTCCAATGTCTGCAAGTCCCCTATATCTTTGTTTATGAGCTCCATTATGATCCTCTCCATAGCTTTGCAGACTAGACTTGTTAAGCTTACCAGGGTCCGTAGAGGCGCCGCCTTTGTGGAGTGGGACAACAGTTGCCGTACGCCACTCCTTGGGCACGTATCCTGTGGTAAGGCTGAGATTAAACAGCTGCCTTATGTGCGGGGTTAATTCCTCATTTAGCTCATGTAGCACACAGCCGGGGACACCATCCGGTCCCATTGATGCTGTGTT
>NC_056727.1:969732332-969767332 GCF_019279795.1 Protopterus annectens | reverse complement strand
CCACTGTTCTGTTAGATCTTTCTAAAGCCTTTGACACCATATCCCATACACACCTTCTCTCTCATCTCTCCAACCTAAATCTCTCCCCTAATACTCTTTCCTGGATCTCCAGTTACCTTCCTGACAGATCTCAGGCTGTCAGATGGAAGGACTCTACCTCTTCCTTCTTACCTACTCCTACCGGAGTTCCTCAGGGATCCATCCTCGGTCCCATACTTTACAACATCTTCATAAATAACCTTCACACTGCCCTCCCTGACACTACAGTCATCCAATACACTGATGACTCTACCTTAGTTTGTGCTGCCCCCAACTTTTCTGAACTTCTGTCCAAAACACAAATAGCTTTTTCCACCACAGAAAACTGGATGCACAAAAAACATCTCTCCCTCAACTCCAATAAATCTAAAATACTAATTTTCCACCCTACCAAGGCTTCTTCCTTTGACAAAAACACTTTCAACGTCCTAAGCCAAACCAACACTCCTATAGAAGTGGTCCCTTCCACTAAACTCCTTGGCATTACCATTGATGAACACCTCAAATTCAATCTCCACATACAACAAAACATAAAAAAAAAACACCAAAAGTTAGGCATGCTCTACAGGAATAATCTATTTCTTTCAAACTCCTCTAGGCACACCTTAGCAACCACCTACCTCCTTCCCTCTCTCCTTTATGGTGCCCCTCTGCTAACTAATCTGTCTGCTTCCCTCACCTCTAAACTTGAAGCTTGCTATAATAAGATCTCTAAATTCGCCACTAAATCCAAAACCTCAACCCACCACTGCCTAACCCTTCAATCTCTGAACTGGTTAGAACTCCCTAACTACCTTGACTATCTTCAACTAATAACTGCTCACAAATTAATATTCTACCCAGAAAAATGCCCAGCTTTATCCAACATCCTTCCCCCTTACATCCCTAACCGATGATTGAGATCAGAACACCAAAACCTAATCTCCATTCCCAGACCTAAACATTCCGCTGGCCAGGTACTACTATCCTTCTCTCTAGGTAAGAAATGGAACTCTCTCCCTCCTTCACTTAGGACTATACCTAACACGGAATACTTCAAGACCCAACTCTACTCACACCTATCATCCAAATGGAAATGTTCTTGCTTTCACCCTATATAAATTGTAGGGATTTTCTACACTAGGTCACTCTCTACCCCTTCACATATCTGCTCTCTGATTTCATTTCTAATTCCCAAAATGATTTAGCCAACTCTCAGTTGACTGTAATGAGGAAAATATTGCAAATTATGTAAAAAAAAAAAATTTATGTTTTTGTTATTTTGCACTGTTCTTACTATGTATACTTACTGTTTGGACATTTCTATTGTATTTTATCTCGTGCATTTGTAACCTTGATTGTACTGCCTTTGGAGCTTTTCTCCCCGGGCCTCCACTGAAAATGGGTACTTCATGGCCCAGTGGACTTCCCCGGTAATCAAACTGAAATAAATAAATAAATAAATAAATATATTTATATTTTAATACATAAATAGTTATTTATTTAGTTAGTTACTTAGTGACATTTGATTACTGGGAAAGTCTGACTGGGTAGAAGCCTATTTTTAGAGGAAACCCACGGAGAAAATCTCCAAGTTATTACAAAGCATTTTAAGAGCAATAATTTTACAATCTTCAAAAATAAAACAAAACATCTGCAGTGTAAATAATTATAAGAAATTAGTCATAATATAAAAATATTGATTAAGAACTGATAAAAGTTATATGACAATCATTTAATATTTATAGAAATTTTAGACAGTTTGTAGAGAAATTAAAGGTAAGTTAGTCCAATACAAACAGGAATTGCAATATGAAGTGAGGGAAAAACAGGTTTATGGTACATTTACAGAGAAAGTCAGGGAAGAGAATTTGATAGTAGTAAGGAAGTAAGTGAAGAAGGGAGAGTAGGAAGGCATGAAAAGGTGCTTGTTCACATTTAAAGATATAGGTTATCCTGGTTTTAAGCAAGAACACAGCCAGGTTTCAGCTAGAAATCCCTTCATGGTGGTTTTGAATGATGGGAGGGAGGGTATTGATCTGATGGATACAGGCAAGGAATTCCAGGCCTTAGCAACCTTGTACAAGTACAGACAATACCCACCAGATTTGATAGGTTTGCAGACAGACAGGAGTCATTGGTCACTGGATCACAATGACTGACTGAGAAAATAGGTAGAGTGTTTTTTAGTGCTGGACAGGCAGATGGATGCTGGATAATTTTATAGGTGGTAAGAAGTTGTGTATATGTTAGTTGATGAGGCAGTTTTAACCAGTTTAGGCTTTTTAGTGCTATACAGTGGTGGGTTTTGAAAGGGATATTTGTTGCAAATTTAGCAACTTTGTTATAGCATTGTTCAAGTTTTAATTTGTGTGAAGCCTGAAGGTTAGTAAGGATGGGAGCACCATAAAGAAGTGTGGGAAGGAGATAAGTAGTGGCTAGTGTAGTTTTAGTTACATCGGTGAGAACGTTTTTGGCTCGGTAAAGCATCCCTAGTTTTTGATGAGATTTTCTTATGCAATTTTGTATATGCAAATCGAATGCAAGATTATCATCCACTATCACCCATAATAGTTTGCTATGAGAAGTGACTTCAGTGGCTGTTTTATCAAGAGAGAGGACTTAAATTTTGTTTTTTTATGAGAGTGGGATTTGCTAAAAATGTAGTTGTTTGATCTTTCTTCGGTTGAGCATGAGTTGTGAGTTACAAAGTCATGTTTCAGTGGCTGTTAAAGCTTCCTAAGTACATTTTTGGAGGTGTACCGTGCTGTCAGATGTGCAAGTGAAGTGACAGTAGAATGAGCTGCGTATTGTACACGGTAGGGTGACCTGTTGTGTAAATGTAGAGGATGTTGGTGAAAATGTTAAAGAGGAGGGGACCAAGGTCTTGTGGTACACCAGTGATGACTGGGAGGTAAGGAGAGAGTGTGAAGTGCCATTTTACTGACTGACACCTACTGGACAGATAACTTTTGAACCACAGAAGGCTTGGCTGGGAGAGACCTAATCAGGACATTTGAAGTAAAGGTTTGCTGTGACAAACTGTGTCAAAGGCTTTAGACAAGTCTAGAAATAAGGAAGAGAAGAGTTTGCCATTATCTCTAGCTTTATTGACAGTATCTATATAGGTTAGAAGGACAGTGCTAGTACTATTGGAAGGATGGAAGCCATGTTTTGAAGGGGGTAGGAGTTCTTCCTGCAGTAGATAGTCTAGCAATTGTTTATGAATACATTTTTCAAGTATTTTGGCAAGGAGAGAGAAGATTTCTATAGGTCTAAAGTTATTAATATCTATTGAATTTCCTGCTTTGTGCAGAGGGATAATGTGTGACTTTTTTTCGGAGAAAAGGAATGTGGGATTCCTGGATTGGCCTAGTTATAAGGCATGGGACAGGATAGGCAGTGTGATTGGCTACTATTTTTAGGTACTCACTTGAAAGGTCATTAGCTAAAGAAGAGCACAGTTTAAATTTGTTTAGAGAATCGAAAAACTTTGCATCAATATCCTGATTGGAGAATGAGCGTTCTCCAGCAGGGTATTAATGTACAAGTAATGCCCAATGAAAAACAAGTCCATCAGTTCACGGCAGCATATCAAGGTGCTGTGGATCTCAGACTGAGAAAATGGAACGCCCGCCATTATTTTGCTCTCACTAGGCAGCGATTCTGCTGCTTAGTGAGTGTAAAATATATTGAAAAAAAAGAAAACTGAAAAACAAATTATGTGTGTGTATGTCTGTGTATGAGTATATGTGTGCATGTGAGTGAAAGCGAAAATGATCAAGACATTACTTTACACTTGCTAAGCAGCACTTTTGCTGTTTAACAAGTGTAAAATCTAAATATAACAGAAAAAAGTGTGTGTGTGTGTGTGTGTGTGTGTGTGTGTGTGTGTGTGTGTGTGTGTGTGTGTGTGTGTGTGTATGTGCGTGTGTTTATGTTTATATCTGTGAGTGTGAATGGGTGCATGAAAGTGAAGTGTGTGTGAGTGAGAGAGAGAGAGTGCAAACTGAGAGCATTCCAACAGTGGCAGCAGCCGCATTCAAGAGGTTTACATACCTCTCACAACTTAGTTAACCGAATAAAACCTAAAATAAAGGGGGAACAAAGGCTCAAAGCAGGAACATATTTTTCTTAAAAAAAAATCACAAATTTGCTGCAATAATTGGACTTATGTTAATATGCATTTTCTGAAGTACAGGTGTATGTGTGCGAGAGGAGGGTATGTGTGAGAGGGGGAGAGACAGTGACATCAATGCAACACTGGCAGCAGCAAATGGGAGGTCTGTGTACCTCTCAACCTTTTAGTTCAAGAAATGCGGAAAAAGCCTGAAATAAAGGGGGTAAAAACACTCCAAAATTGGAACAGATTTTAAATGTTATATTTAAAAAAAAAATAAAAAGTAAGTTAAATAACAGCTGTGTTAGCATGAATTTTCTGAAGGAAATGAAGACTAAAAGTCAAATGTATGTCATTATTTAGTGACTTCAATCCTCAAAGACTGGCAAGAAACCATTTTAGCAGTAAGAGACCAAAGAAGTAAAGCGAATATTTAGATATATTTTGGATATAAAGTGCTTCCTCTAACACCATTTACATATACTACAGAAACTTTGAAACATAGGCGGAGGAACTATTTTACATCAAAAATATATTAAAAAAATCATATAATAATAAACAAATATAAAAAAGAAAGTAAAACACAATGATTTTACAGAGAGTCCATTCTCTAAGTGCAGTAATACCCTCTAGTGTGTATGTTAGTATGTAATTAATGCTCTTCTGGAGGTGTAGAGGCCCTCTGCCTGCTGTGTCGGGCCTCACAACACCCCTTGGCAGGCATTAATTACATATTGACACACACCCTGTCAGGCATTATTACTTGCTTAACAATAGTTTTTAGTGCAGGTTTGAAGGTGAAAGTGGATGTGGTGATATGTTACTGTTGGGCAGGGTTGGGATTAGATGTTGAGGAATCCTTGGTTAAAGATGCTATACTATCTATAAAATAAGAGTTGAACTGTATTGCATTTTTGAGAGGTGAGTTATTGGGGAGAGAGGGTTATGTTGAATTTTTGGCTGGGATGTAAACTTTCTTTATTGGATGTCCAAAATTTTATAGAGTTGTGTTTAGTATTAGTCTGAAAATCATTGCAGTATTTTTTGTTGTCTTCATTTATTTGCTCTCTCTCTCTCTCTCTGTCTATATATATATATATATATATATATATATATATATATATATATATATAGATAGTTCCCTATCAGAAGCCTGAAACACTATAAGCCTGAAAATCAAAATCCTGAAACCAAAAGCCTGAAAATTCAAAATCCCGAAAACCCAAAATCCTGAAACTCAAAATCCTGAAAACACAAATAATGCTAATATGTCACTATAAAGACACTAATATCTACCAACTGACCCTGACCCTAACCCTAACCCTAAGGTCCGTCACTATCGCACACTCACCTGACCCGCGCACTAACCCTAACTCACTTAAACCGCCTAACCCCAATATTTGTCACTATTGCATACATGCCTAACCTGCGCCCTAACCCTAACTCACTTAAACCACCGCTAACCCTAACATAAAACCAACCGCACACTTACCTGAACCCAACGCATGACCTAACACCACAGGGCTAACAATAGCAAAGCCACAATGACGTCAGTATGTCCATTTTGTGTTTTCAGGATTTTGAGTTTCAGGATTTTGGGTTTTCGGGATTTTGAATTTTCAGGCTTTTGGTTTCAGGATTTTGATTTTCAGGCTTATAGTGTTTCAGGCTTCTGATAGGGAACTATATATATATATATATATATATATATATATATATATATATATATATATATATATATATATATATATATATATATATATATATATACATATACACATACACATACACATACATACATGCACACACACATATATAAAAAATATATTAACACACACACACACACACACACACACACACATATATATATATATATATATATATATATATATATATATATATATATATAGTAACACTTTACCCACAAACACATATAATGTGGCACAGTGAGGGATATCAAGATTCTGCCCATAAGGAAAAATGAGCGGCTGGGAGGGTCAAAGGAAACCAGGGGGCAGCTAGCTAGAAGCAACAAAGTAGTATGCAAAGGGCTTATTGTTGCTATTGATGTCAAATTTCTGTAAGACAGAGATAGATGGAGTCTCCACAGGTGGAAAGAAACTGCAAGGATTCGTCACCCTTTATGGGAAGACATGCTACCAGAGGTTTGGAAAACTGTTCTCTGATATGAAGAGTAGGAATAGCCTTTGGGCAAACCTCTAATAAAGTAGGACAGAAAGGAGTAAATGCTGCATTATGACGGTAAATGAAAAATCTGTTGTTTTTGTGAAAGATGGAACTGTGCTCACTGTTTATTTTTCTGAAGCCTCTGTTTTCTATTATGCTACTCTTAATCAATGTGACTGTTTTTGATACCCCTTGTAAATCAATCTGACTTTAGAAGAAGACATCACTATTTTTATGACTGTCTATATTACATGCTGACAAAAGTTTGCTAGCAACAAACGAACTCTGTGCTACAAGCTCGCTACCAGATAATTTCTCTACAGTACGTCCGAAAAAATAACTGAATTTGATACTACTACTGCTATTGATTAATAAAACAGAATTAAATATAAGATGGCTCTACAAATACATAAACAAAGAAAAACAGTTTTTTCTAACATAATAAATGAGACATTTTGTCTTACTAATTCAAACATACTTTATTGAAGTGGTTGCAAATTACTAGAATCCCTTTAAATAGCTAAAACATTGGGTATATGACTACAAATCAACCAATAAAATTCAATACTTTTATGATCAGCTTAAAACACATACTGGCTTTTTGTTAGTGCAATATTGTAGCAATGTGGGGATCAGGGAATTTGCCCTTTTCCAACTCTATTGTAATCTCAGAGTTTTTATGTATTATAGGCAGGGGTGGGTGTGTAACATCAGCATAATACCAGGTTAATGAATGTGGCCTTTCCCCAGTATTTTGCAATCTCATAATTGTGGGTGGGGTGCAGCCTCACATGGGTAGTATAGGGACTTGTTTATTGTTTTTATGTTCTGGAGTTATATCACTGAGCATGTGCATTGGCTTGTCAGTCTTTTGAGAAGGATGAATTTATGTCAATTATATGTAAGTTGATCTAATGCCCATTAGATCAACTTACACATACCAACATATATTTATTTATTTTATTTTACATATGTTTAGCAGGATAGTCCAAATGACACAGACCCCATTTTCAGCGGAGGCCCAGAGAGAAAATCTCCACTTGGAAACCACAACATTTGTGAAGAAGACAGCATAGCAATTATTTAGACAAAGATACAACTAACACAGAGAATATTCAAAGAGCAATACATGAGATAATTATCTTAATATTCAAGTGGTTGAAATATGTAAAATAAGTACGGTTCATCTGTTTTACAGTAAAACAACTAAGAGGCTGTTTAATGGAGTGTGAGCGATAGTACATATATACATATAATGCACTTATATGATTGCCAGTTGTTTAGGAGGAAAGTGTGTGAGTAAGCTATGGAGGAGGGGTTAGAGTAGGCTTGTTATTTATATTGGTAGTACCTGCACTGTATAAGTAATATGATGTAATGCGAGGAGAAGACAGAGAGAGGGGGGGGAGCTGGGTGATCAAAGTTTAAAGGAGGGGAGATAGATGATTAGACGGAGAGAAGAGAAGGATACAGAGTTTGTTAGATAAGGGATAGTTGTGCAATGTTATAGAGTGATGTCTACATGATTAATTGTTAGAGGTATGCGGTAAGTGGCAAAGAATGGTTTATTTTAGCCTGGATTTTGACATGAGCACAGCCATGAGTCATTTAGGTGAGTTTTGAGCATTTTTTTTAAAACTGAGTGAAGCTGGGAGTGGTTCTGATCAACAGGGGAAATGTGTCTAAGATTTTTGCTACATGGGTGGAGTATAGACAGTCGCCTGCAGTATTTGTAGATTTGGTGATATGTAATAACGATTTTTTAGCTGAGTGAAGGGTCCAGTGATTAGAGTAGGGTTGAAGGAGGTTTAGGAGAGCTGGAGTTTTCTCAGGCTAGAAAATTAGTTTGCAGGTCAGAGTTAGTTGATTGTAAGCAAAGAGTTGTGGAAGTTCTAGCCAGGACAGTTTTTTCAAGGCATGACAATGGTGGGACCTATGAGCAGAGCCTGTTGCAAATTGTGCTATTTTATTATAGCACATTTCTAGTTTATTCAAATCCGTCTTTATAGATTGACAAATATAGGGGAGGCACAGAGTAGTGTACACAGGAAGTGGGTTCAGGGGATGGCTAACCTGGTGGTATCTGTAAGAAGTTTTCTATTTCTGTATAGTGTGTCCAATTGTTTGTGTATTTTCTTGTTTGTGTGAGATATATGTAGATCAAGGTTCAGTTTATCAATTGTGACTCCTAATAGTTTTGTTTGTGGTTCAGGTATACTTTTTGTATTATTATTAGCAGTGATATAGAATATGGTAGGGAGGTCAGAGAGTCTGTTGGGTTGAAAGATCATAAGTTTGGTTTTGTTGGGATTGAGTATTAGTTGTGAGTTGGTTAACCATGATTCAGTTTGGGAGAAGGATTTTTAAGTTATCTCTTGGAGCTGTTGTATGATAGATGTGACACATATAAGAGTGGAGTCGTTAGCATATTGGATTGTGGATGCTATGCAGGTGGCAGTATTGAGGTCATTAGTAAAAATACTTAACGGAAGTGGACCAAGGATGGAGCTCTGTGGGACTTCTAATGTAATTGGGAGCAGACGGGATAAGTCTTGGAGCCATTTTACTGCCTGTTTACGACCTGCTAGCTAACTGTGGACCCGTTATTATTACTTTTTTAATTCCAAGCAGCCGACACAGTTGTATTTTCATAAAAAAAACTGTGGTTTTATTAAGTAGAATATAAAAAATTATCTAATTTTGCTAAAATCACCTGGAAAATCAAAACAATTAACGAGTAGTTTGGACTTCCATCCTAGAAACACTTCATTTTTCATGTTGCTGATGTTTTCTCCTTAAGTTTGAATGGTGCTACATTAGGGAATGACAATGGGTGACATATGAGCCAGCTGTAAGTCTGCACTGGAGTAGGTCTGAAGCCTTAATACCCCTCAGCTCAGTCACTGATAATTCTTCAATGTTTGGCAGTGCCATTTGAAACAAAACTCCAAATTGGTATCTAAAGTTTCAAATGCTTGCTGTATCAATCATTTGTGATATTTCAAGCAGTAGAAACAATTACATTTTAACAAAAACAGTGCTTTTAATCAGTAGAATTTAATAAACTGGGTTCCTATCATATGTTTGAAGGTTTAAAACTTCGAATCACTAAAGGTTGACCTTTAATGATCGAAGTTTTAAAACCTCGGATCATATAATGGAGATCGCCATAGAGTGCGGAAAGGGAAGATTTCCCTTTACTGCACTGTAGTGTGATATCGGAGTTGGTATATTTAAGTAGCGGGGGGTGTGGGGGTGCAGTGGGGCTTGCCCCCCTGCACAGAGCATTTTTTTTTTTTGGGCTTAAAATGTTTTTTTTTTTTTACATTTGAAGTATTAAAAGTTCGATCATTAAACTTCAAACTTAAGTGATTCGAACTTTTCATACTTCGATATTATGACATAGACCCAATAAACTGACTAGCTTTACAAAAAAAAAATGCAGTGACTGGTTCGATTATATAGAGTTCTTCCCTATATATATATATATATATATATATATATATATATATATATATAGAGAGAGAGAGAGAGAGAGAGAAAAGAGAGGGATAGATAGCTATAGATTAGTTATAGATATATGTATATGCATAGATATAAATATCTAGAGATATCATTTTTATACACACACACACACACACACACACACACACACACACACACACACACACACACACACACACACACACACACACACACACACACACACACACACACACACATAAACACACGCACACTATTGATGTGATACCTTGACCAATGTACAAAATGGGAAAAAGGGGTTGATGCCTGATTTTATATATATATATAAAGAGATAGAGATTTTATACTTATATATATATATATATATATATATATATATGTGTGTGTGTGTGTGTGTGTGTGTGTGTGTGTGCATGTTTGAGTGTATCAGAGTATGTCATCTGCAATGTTATCCAATTTTAGCATAGAAACAAAAAACATCTCACTGATTATAAACAAATACACATATCTGCATGCCTTGTGAACTACCTTCCAGTACAGTGCATATGCCCAATGTCTACTGCATCTGTAAGAGAAATAAAATTGATTTTCTGATCAGTACATGATTTGTGTTACTGTGTTCTTCCCTGTAAGTCTTAAATGTTTGCTATTAATGTAGAAACTTATGGTGTGCAATTTCAACATACCAAATCTACTGAATGTATACAGCCTGGGAAAAAAAATGCTCATCTGTACTCAGCCTGTTCAAATAAAGATTTCAATTTATTGACCAACTAAAATCTGATTCAGTTCTGACATCTAACAGCAATAACTGAAGATTCTGATTGTTGCAAGTTACATGAATTAAATTATATGGTTCCATAAGATAATGAAGTCCGTAATTTATTTTCTAGTATAAGATATATATTATAGCCTACTTTTTATTGTAAAAGGCAGACATATTCTTGATGAAAACTCAGAAAGCTGCAGTCAGTAATTCTGCTCTGCAAAGATTACCAATTTGCTGATGCCTATGGCTTCATTTATGTTATGAGGGTGACAGTTCCATTAGCTAGAAATAATTGGACTATAAATCTGCAGTATGATATATGGTAAAGAATGTTTGTTTTCACAGCACAATCTTTTATCTACCAGCATAAATGCACCCATCTTAGGAAAGATCAGATGTGCTTTGTGCTACATTGAAATCAAATGGCAGGTTTGCAAAAACTACATCACTTGCACTTTGGAGTAATTATGCATGCATAGTTTTGTAACAGCATATATATAATGAATGATTAGGGAAATATAGCTTTACCAAATTCTAATTTTTTTCATTTTTGTCACTATATTTCTTTAATAAAGTACTTATGTTTTCTTACTTTCATGGAATATAGAGAAGCAGATGGCTGCAGGGAATGTGAGATAAAATTTACAGTCTACAAGAAAAGATCATATAGATTTTAGTCTTGTATTACATAATGTTACCCACCAGAAGTCACACTGAGGGGAAATAAAGGGCATTGACTGATTAACTGAATTGGTGATTGGCTGATTTCAGTTCTGTATATAATGCATAATTAAACAGAAAGAAAATGCAACAAAAATATAATGATTCAATTGACCGTTTGCAACACCAGTAAAACGAATTCAGAAAAACAGATAAAGTTTTAGTATTTAATGACTGAAAACAGTTCAAATTAAGTTAAAGGCTAGAAAACATAATATTTAAAGTTTGAAGTGATTTACACAATGCTAAAGCTACAGCAGTAGGGATGCCAAAATGAAACATGGTGATTCGTGTGAGTACAGTTTATCAACTGTGGTAGAAGACAGGTTCTATTAAAAGCAAAAGCACTTTGGACTGAAGAGCAGAGAAAAAATCTGACAAGTGCAGAGAGTAATCTAAATCAAACTGATTTACAGAAATTGGGAGTAGAACTATACAAATGGGTTTAAAATAACTTTCAGCCTATTAAGGAGGGGTCATTTAGCCAACTTAAAAACTTTATAAATTATATTTATGACAGTATGAATTTTTTAGAGTTTACATATAAAATGTCCACTGTAAGAGTTGACATTTTGGTTGCTACTCTAAATAAAAATAAGGAAACACGTATTATTTAATCTACTATTTTTAGAAAATATACCTTTTCTAATGGGTATTTACCCTTGCTGTCTCAACAGAAACAGAAATTAAATTTAGTAAAGGGCCAAATGATCTGACTATCAAGGTTGGTGTCTGTAAATGACAAGTTTATTGATTAATTAGATTTTCCTATTAGACTGCTTAGACAAAGAGGCTACCAGGAAGATCTATTCTATAACAAAAAGGATGAAATCACCTATTTTGAAAGAAAAGTATCATATTACTCCTTGAGGTGAGTTTACACATACTTTAATTTTAACTTATTTCAGCTGCATAATTAGTGTTAAACAAATTATTAACAACAATTAGAATATTGTAACCCACTTTCAACAGACTAGTGTAGTGGCTGGGTGATAACCCCGCTCTATTTTTTTAAAAAAAGTTTTAATCTTAAAAACAGGTTTGGACATACAAAAGGTGACCTCCTGGGGTTACAAACACTTTGAGGTATGGTATTTGTAACCAATGCATATACATTAATGCCTGCAAAGCAGGGGTAATATTTACAGTTATCAACAAATTTGCCCAAGAGCAAATTGTGGCAATAAAGCAGTAGTTTATATTACAGTGTGTTCTGCCTGTGAGGCATTTAACATAGGGAAAACTGAAAGCACACTCAGAGATAGAATGTATGAGCATAATTATTGTATCGAGAAAGGGAGCATTAAAAATACCCTTGGTAAACATGCAATGAGGCGCACTAAGTTTTCAAGATTTTTATTTTCTGTTCTGGAAAAGGTTGACATAGATCCAGAGGCAAGCAAGTGGGAAACTATTTACAACATTGAATACTCTGGTGGCAGGTTAAATTGGATGCACAGATACCACTTAGTTAAATGAAACACTAAGCATCAACTGTATTTTAAAAATGAAAGCACAAGGAGTTTAAACAGTTTTTTTAATTCCTTCTCTGAATGGAACAATATTTTGAAAATTGTTTTTATTTAACACTTGTATTTAGATGTGAAGTTTTAGAATACATACTCTTAAATCTTTATTGGATTTTTGTCACATGACTTTCTCACTGTTATTCAGATTCTAATAGTCTTGATTGCATATGATGAAAGAGCTTAATCTGTTTTAATAAAGACGTTGTTTATTTTTTACTGTTTGTAAAAGGAAATAAACCATGGCAGATAATACAAATTAAAATCTTTTTTTTATGTGTTGTGATTTAACTACTTAAGCAATGGTCCTAAAAAAGTGGTATGGCACAATATGGGGAAGATATTTAATTATGATTACTACGGTATATTATTTTTGAATGGATGGGAGATTCTGACAATTTTTGCAAATCGTGGTCCTTATTTGGTTTATATCAGTTCTAGCCTTGTGTTGGTTTTATTATGGGTCCTTTACTTTCTGTCGTATTGTCTCCTTATACCTCACTACTGACACTTGCATTTATTCCACTGTAATGAAACTTTCCTTATTTAAGAGTCTTGTTGTTGCACTCCGTTGGATTGACACTTTATTCATTGGCTCTTTAATATCCCTTACTTACCAGAGATTGTGTATTCCTAAGAGTAAAAGGGGAGATGCATCTTTTCATACCCTGAGTTCATTGACCTCACTAAGGTTAGGTTTATCGGATGCTGCATGTGGAGGAGATATAATTATAGGAAATATATACTGCCTTGTGAATCATGTTGCATACCTCTCAACTGTGCAGATTTTTGCAGAATGTACAGATTTTAGCCTCATATTTTTGGTCAGTTTTTCCATAAAATTATGTTTTTTCTGACAGATTAGTGGTAAATCGTTAAAGCTTTAAGTTAGAAAATAAAGACAGCCATTTGAGTTTCAGACTTCAAATCCTTCAGAAAATTCATGCCAATGCAAAACCTGTTATTCTATCAACTTTCTAAGTTTGTAAGAGTAATATTTAAAAATTGTGCATATTTTTGGGCCTTTGTCCCACTTTTATTTATAGCTTTGTCCAGATTTCTTGCTCTAAGAGGTTGAGAGGTATGGCTGTGATTCTAATTCTTAGTTTTGCCTTCTACCTCATCAAATGTATGATTTTCTTGTAAATCACAGAGGATTATAGTCAGTTAATGATGCCAGACATCAATGTTTCATACGTCCCATAGTTCAGAAATTGTGATGCAAAAGTTGATGTTCGATTAACTTTTTTTTAAAGTGAAATAGAGTAATATTTAAAAATAGGGCTTGATTTGGAGCCTCTGTTCCTGAATTTTAAGAGATGGTGGGGTGCAAAAGTATCTATTTTCCTATAATTATTAACTGTCCTGAGTAGCAGATTCTCAGAAATGTTATTAGAACCATATGCACTGTAGTTTAGACATAGCAATTCAAAGGGAATTAGACTCTGTAATCCATGGAAGGATAAATACAAGTTTCCTCTAAATAATCTAATGAGAATGAGACCAATTGGAGTGGGTTCAGATACTTTTTAATGCACTTCCCTAACCTTTGTTCATTCTTTTGGTAAAATACATTTTGTACCTTTTCAGAATGACTCACATTTTTTTGTCAAATAAGAACAAACTACTGCCCTATGTTGCATGTTTGCAGTTAGCAGGGATTTACACATGATAATTATTTGTCAATAAATGTACCCAGATTTCAAGTCTTAGCAGTCTTTTAACTTCAGAAATAGCCTGTACTCATCAAGCATACTTAATAGCAATAAGTCTGCATTCCAGATCATCAAGTTAATATTCTAAAATAATAATACCACATAGCTGGGTACTATGGCAACTTAATTTCATTGGAGAATGGAAAGTTTGTTGAAGTGTTTACAAGCTGTTTGGCCAAATCACTTTCACTTCTGGAATAATGTCCCTAAAGTAAAGTGGTAATATGATGTGTTGACAAGAATGACGAATTAACATTATTGAAAAAATTAAAACTTAATGCTTTATTGGTATACCCTGCTTGACCTGTTCTCACCCTAAAGGGAAAATATCTTGAACATTATGTTTAACCATGCTTAATTTCAAGTTTCTTTGTCTTCTGCATATGTCTCCCTTCTCTCAGACATATTCAGAGGTCTGTAATACCACACAGAGAATATCATAAGGCTAACTGCCATGCCATTAATGGCATGCTAAAGGACTGGAACTGACTGCATGACATAACAAAGAGGATTCTAATTATTATCATACTTTTTATAATAAATTGGATTCAGCAATAAGTATATATATTTATTTTGCTAAAGTCTAGATTTTGTATGGAAATAAACCCAGTTAGTGGAACAACAGAATTCAAAAATTACACATAAAAATTATTGAAAGATATATATACATTTCCAAATGCTCAAATCTTCACTAGATTCAAAGTGCCTTCCATTAAGTACTGGGAGGCATGAGAGATCATGTGCTATGCACAAATACAGACAGAGGAAAGCTTTTTATAATTTCACTAACTATTTAGCAATCATAAATGAGCCAGCTGGCTACAACATAATTAAAATGAATGAACAAGTTATCACTGCACTTCTTCATCGTTGGCTTTTTTGTGAGGCATTTTCCTTATCCTATGTTATTCTTAACTCCTGCAGCAATCAAGTACAGCCATTTATATTTACTCAACACTAAGTCAAGATAAAGTTAAACCAAACTCCAGCTGTGTTCCTGATAACATGTCAAAGACAGTCTTGAAAATAGTATTGAATGACTTATATCCATCCTGCAATTTCAGATTATAAATTCCTTAGTGTGTAACTAAATTGCTATGAGCTGGAAGTAGGCCATAGTTATTCTGTCTATGTATTGCCATTTTGCTATAGAGAAGTTCAGAATGGGGGTAAGAACCAGGTTTAAATCAATCTATAGACAAATTAGTCCAATTTCTGTGCTGTCTAAATATTTTGAAAGAACTGTATTAAATCACTTACCAACTCTGCCTCTTGAATGTTTTGATCCTTGCTAACATGATCAATGAAAAATACATACAAGGTACAGAAACATAAAAACTTTTAATATGTCAAGTGCTTTAATTCTGAAAAATGTAGCACCAGACCTTCATCAGACAAAATTCAGTCAATATTAAAACATTTAAATTAGTAGATCAAAATGATTGTGTGACTTTCACTACCCTATCACTAAAAACATCTAATGTAATGGTTTCAATTTTAACAGTCTAGCAAAGTTAACATTTTCATTTAACCCTGGGGCTGTAAAAGAATTAAACTTGAACTGCCAAATCATCTCATCTCTATCCAACACTGCCTTCAAACTGCCCCCATGAAAAATCAGTTTTAACTTTTTCTAATGCAATGAATAAAAGTTGCTTAAAATGCTCTCATTGCCTACAATGTTTACCTAAAAATATTTTTCTTTCACGATTCTTAACACCCCTAATATGTTTAGCTATCCTTTCTTTTAATTTTTACTATTCTTGCCTAAATAAAAAGAATGGGTTTGCAAAATATTGTCCATCACTAACTTATGTAGCTGAACTTCATTTGAATCTTGTACGTGTCTTGAATGCAGGATTACCTGTAGATGTGATCGTCTTGACCTATACAAAGTCACATTCGGATAATGCCAATACTGCAGCATTAAAGAACCTTGCTGCCAACTCTTATATCTTTCACAGATTGCCTGTGAAACAGGTTTATTTTTTTCAAACAGAATAATAAAAAGTATAATCTCAGAAAAAAACATATATTGTGATGTGCCTGGCTTTTGGTGCTAGGCTCTTTTTATATTTATTTCTTTCCTGACCTCTGTAACTTTGACCCAAAATATAACATGATTCATGTTTGTTGAAGTCAATAAAATAGAAGCCATAATGACTTGCTGAACAGTCAACTCAGTATTCAGCCATTTCTGCTCACATTATAATTTTGGTCACCAAAAACAGAATTATGCTTAATACTACAAAATTTTGAAATACTCTATTATCTGTTATAGAAAGTGCAACAAAGATATAACAACATGCCATCTGACCACTGTGAATCATTATGGTGATCATAGGACACTTCCTGATGATACATTCAGTTTGCCAAGTGATACTAACCATTATACCATGACCCCCCATTAATATTCCAAAATGTGCACGCTGATAGGCCAGCGTGCACATTGTAAATTGACTTATACTAATGGAAAAAGGTCCGGTCGCCCAGACTTTTTCCATTAGTATAAGTCTCTTTTAAAACACTGTCTCGCTATGTTAAAAGAGTTTAACATAGTGACACAGGTTTAAAAAAAGCAACGGAGATCTCCGTTGCTTTTTTTAAAGCTGTCTCGCTATGTTAAACTCCTTTAACATAGCGACACAGTGTGTAAAAAGCAACGGAGATCTTGCTTTCTCCGTTGCTTTTTTTTAAACCTGTCTCGCTATGTTAAATGGGTTTAACATAGCGAGACAGCTTTAAAATAAGCAATGGAGATCTCCGTTGCTTATTTTAAAGCTGTCTCATGTTAAACCCATTTAACTTAACGAACAGTAAAAAGCAACGGAGATCTTGCTTTCTCCGTTGCTTTTGGCCACAACTCTGATGTACTCGTGAGGCCTGCGCAGTACATCAGAACTACCGCCGATACCAGACAGCTGCGGAAGGGCAGCAAAGAAGCATTATACAATGCCATTATTTAAGAAAAGTAATTATTTCTTTTCTTAAATAATGTCATAATATAGCAATAACCACTTCTGGGTGGGTAATGTGGGATTTACCCACGGTTGTCTTTGTTTGGTCCCTCGGGACCAAACCATGCCAACCGTGGGTAATTATTGCTATAATCATAACCAGCTTGTTATGTGTTCCAGATATGGATGGATGCATTCCTCTCAACTTCTTAGCACAAGAAATCTGAACAAACCAAAATAATGGGAGGCAAAGACCCAAAAATAGGGATGCATTTTAAATATTGCTCTTATAAACTTAGAAAGCTGCTAGAATAAATGGTTTTGTGTTGGCATACATTTTCTGAAGAGTATGAAGTCTGAAACTAAAATGTCTGTCATTATTTACTGACTGAAGTCCTTGAAGATTTCCAGAAAAAAATGCAAATTTTATGAGAAACAGACCAACAATATAAGGGGAAAATCTGGACACTCTGTGAAAATCTCTACCATTGAGAGGTATGCATGGATTCACATTTCTTGGCATCCATGTTGAGAACACACAGTTTAAGGTACGATTGGCAAGCCAATAATAATTCTTTGTGGTACAAGGAGCTTTATCTGCTCCATCTACTGCTAGTTACAGGGAAAAATAATCTGTCAGAGAGGTAGTCTAATATAGTCTGTTATGTTACACTTACCTTTACTGTATCTCAATTCTCCAGATTGTTGGATGTCCAGATTATTGCTTCATATTTTTGGTCTGTTCCTCATTAAATATGTGTTTTTAGACAACCACTGAGGAATGGAATCACTAAATAATGACATACATTTGAGTTTCAGAGTTTATTTCCTTCAGGAAATGAATTAAAAGCATCCTGTTATTCTAACAACTGAGTTTAAGGAAGTTGAAGGCAGGTTACCAGTACAGACAGCAGGAAGAAGCAAATCTTTTATTTCTGCCACTATTTGTTAGTCAGCACAGACAAATTTTACTGCCTTGCAGAGGACCTGACCTTAACAACTTTAGCAGGGGATGCTTAACCTTTGTTAAGGTTGGGTGTGGCACTATTCTGGAACTTAACTGGTTTGCCTTTTTCTGAATATCAGGGCACAATCAGCATGCTCCGTGCATTGCAAAAGTCTTCACTGCAGTCACCTCTAAGGCAACCACCATATATTTTCTGCAAAAGTTGTAAGGTCAATCATCAAGAACTAAAATAAAACATCTGGAGAAGACATGGAGACTGGAACACAATTAAATGCATTCACTTTACTACAGACTATACAAGGTGTCCTCTTGCCACTTAAATAATCCATTAATAATAAGGTAATTCTATCCATTCAGCAAAGTCAGGAAAGTAGCTCTAGACTAACCTGGATCAGGATGCAGGCATCTTGACAGCCTCTAAGATCCCCAGACTATTTCACCCTTGCAGTGTAGTATTGTTACACTATTTTAAATTGTAATCATTTGAAATATTTTGTACCAAACAATACCATAACTGATTTGTCTACAATGAAATTTAAAACTGAAGTTGTTTCTTGATGTTGCCTGTTTAATTCTGCTGAGTATTCTTAAAAAAAAACTGAATCAGATTGTGATATTATTATACATCAGATTTTACAGTTATAGTTATTTACATATTTCCTTAGCAGTTTTTAAGATCTGTCAGTTTTATACATGCAGCAAAGTAGGCAAACAGCAAATATCTATTTACCTTTCTGTCTGCAATTATATCACAATCAAACCAAAGGGTAATAAGGTCACACGATAAACCATTTAGTAAAAACTACACAAAAGATGCAACCAAGCTGGAGTCTTTGCTGCATAATACCTTAAAACTCCTGTTGTGAAGGCCCATGGGATAAATGTAAATGAACCCTTATGGACATACCAGTGTTTCAGCATTCAGGCCATTAAAATCAAACCTTACTAGCTATAGACAAGACTTGTTTTGCTCACTTTCTGAGCTTATTGGTACAGCATAGTTGTACTGTTTGATCATACTTTGGAAAAACATCACTTTAAACCAAGCCCAATGCCCATAAACATTAGCGTGCTTGCAAAATATCCCAAATAACATCCAAATCAACGAGTAAAATAGTGACATCTCTCCCTGTAGCATTTATTTCCTGTAATATTATTATTTTATCCCTACTGAAGAAAGACATGGGGCACATATGTGCTACTGACTAAGAGTAATCCTCATTCCCATAAGTCTTGACATAGATGACAGTATCTGTAATCTGCATAAGCCTGCTGATTATCTGTTTGGTATATTATATCTACAGCTGCTTAACAATACAATAATCATTTCTCTACTTGTGCATATCACTGTCAGTTTTTTATTATGTTACATATCCTGTTGCAATTATGCCTCAATACAGTACATGTGAATAGTCCCTGCTATTATTTACCATAATGTGCTATTCTTGATAGATGATGTCATGTAATGCATAGTTCACAAGGGTGCAATTTGAGCACATTTTTATATCATTTCTATTAATCGGTATTTCAAAATGAGCATTTACAATGCACATACAGTGACAGCTGTTACTGATCATACGTATTCAGACCAGATGTCCAGGATGTACTATTTCTGACTGTTCACTTTTCAGACCATCCTGACAAAGGACTATACGTGTATACCATTTATGTGGAGGACAAATATGTCATGGTGTAGGGACAGCCTGTATCTTATTATCATAATACCTGCTCTGCTAATGTTCAGTTATTGCCATGGCTATTATGCAACATGTCACACACAAATATGATGCCTGCAATATTGTCACTACAGATCCGTGTGTCCTTGATGCTATTATTCTCTGTCTATGCAGTTATACAATAGTGGTCATTCTTCTGCTTGTGAATATTCTGTCCACATCATTGTTATGTGTGCACACACTGAGTACATGCCTATAATCTTCAGGGCTTCCACTGATTTTTGTGTGAGCATATGTTGCAACACATTTCAGCAGAGCAATTCGTATGCGCTATTAATAATGCTGATACATGCATATGTCATTGACACAGGCAAAGGCAGAATTTACATGCAGTCCTGACTTTGGTACTTATAGAATATATATATAACTAGAGTTTGTTTTGTGTAACTAGTGCTGAGTTCTGCTTTGTGCTCAGATGGCTACTTTGGCTGCAGGATGATCTCTGTTCAGAGATGATGATTTAGCAATTGGCAAGAATAATCATCACAGGCAGCTTCACATAAGTGCCGCTGGCTTCTCCTTTTGTAGGACAGTGGTTTCTGTACTTGCACAGCACTGAGTATCAGAAGCAGAGGGTCTTACATGATGGGTTTGGCTGCAGTCTGAATTCACATGTGCTATAGCTTCCATTTCTAACATCTTGAGTGCAAACAGTAGTTTGTACCCTCTTGCTTGCAGCTTAAAGTACACTTGAAAGCACCTCAGCCTGAATCAGCTGTCTTTTTAAAGGTCTACTAAATGTTCCTTATTTTTGGAAATGGATGTTGACTCCCTTTTTGCTGTAAAATGAGTGGTAGGAACTGAAGATAAGAGTGGTGCTGAGCTGGTAGTGCATGTCAATGTGAAGTTTTAGCAGTCTGATACCTATTAGTAAATGGTAAATTCATATTCTCTTAACTCCACTGTGAACCATATTAAATATGTAACCAATGATCATACCTACAGGAGCAGCTCTAAAGGTTTTGTCTTCCATAATGCAAAACTAAGTTAATCAATGCTTAAACAACTTGTACTGAAGGGCAAATGTTTGTGAAAGATAAATGGATTGGCCATTTAAATGCATTAAATGTTTGAAACTTGAACTGTTCCTAAACTTTCATAACTCACCTGTCAACCCAGTCAAAATAGTTCAATAACATAACTGTATTTCAAATTCCTATTGTTCTCAAAAGCAAAACATGTATTAACCATGATGTTTGAGTATCTAATTTTTTTTTTTATTTATTTATTTTACATTTGTTGACCGGGCTAGTCTAACTGGATATATGTCCATTTTCAGTAGAGGCCTGGGGAGAAAAGCTCCAAGCATGAACAGTGAGAAAGTTAACAATATATAAAAAGACATGTAAAATCACAATACAGAGGCAGCATTGGTCAAAAGAAAAATTATAATAATAAAACTGTAAACTATAAAAATTATACTAAAAATTATACTAAAAAATTATACTAAAAAATTATACTAAACACAATAGTAGGTATGAGCCAAGACCCATTTAAGAGAAAAAAGCCTTTATATTTTATCCTCTTACTATGAAGAAAAGAGTAGTAACTAGATTTGGGGGCAAAGGTTAGAGGAGTAGGGAAAGGGGTAAGAGCAGGAAGGGGAAAAATATATCAGTCTGGGTTAGCACAAGGACAAAGCCAATGAGTTATAAGATGTTTTTTAAGATGTTTTTTAAATAGAGAAGTAGAAGCAAGGGTTGATAATTCAGAAGGAAACTGATTCCAGTTTTTACCTGGTGTGTTCGAGAAAAGTGAGTCACCAGCTTTGTTATTAGATTTAGTCGAGGAGACAAGGAGCTTATTAGCAGAGCGTAGTGTAGCTAGATTTTTATATGGTGTAATCAGATTAGTGAGGATTGGGGTGTTGTTGGGGTGGTATAGGATCTTTTGAGTGATAAGTAATTGTTGACAGAGTATATGGTTCTGCAGTTCTAGCCATTCAAGTTGTTTGAGGTTGAGGCAGTGGTGAGTTTTAAAGGGGGAGCATGTGATGAATCTAGCTATGCTATTATAACAGGTGTAAAGTTTGGAGAGGTTGTTTTTAGATAGGTTAGTATATATAGCAGAGGCATAGAAAAGGGTAGAAATGAGGTGGGTCTGGGCAATAGTTTTCCTGGCAGAAGGGGTAAGGAAGGGTTTAATTCTATAGAGGGTACCAAGTTTTTTGTTAACAGACTTTATGGTGGAGTTGATGTGGTCATCGTAGTTGAGTCGATTATCAATTGTTACACCTAGTAGGCGGGTTGTAGCATCTGGGGTTATGTTGGTAGCATTGTTAGTGGTTACAGAGAAGAATGGATTAGGTGATTTATGAGTTGGAGTAAAAAGCAGTAGTTTTGTTTTTTTTGGGATTTAGGAGGAGGCAGTGTTGCATAAACCAGTTTTCAACATTATGAAAAAACAGTTTGGGTGAGGGACTGGAGAGAGGCTATATTCTTAGCTGTACAGATTAAGGTGGAGTCACCTGCATATTACATGCAGGGGGCTTGAGGTATGTTCATGTACAGATTGTTAATAAATAAGGACAAAAGAAGGGGACCTAAGATAGAGCCTTGGGGTACTCCAATATTTACTGGAAGTAATGAAGACAGATTGCTATCCCAAAGTACTGCTTGCTGTCTATTTTCCAGATAAGACCTAAACCATTGTAATGCTTGTGGATCGAGAGAATGAATCTTTAGCTTGTCTAGAAGTAAGTTATGGTTAACCATATCAAAGGCTTTTGACAGGTCAATAAATAGTGCAGAGGAAAAAGAGTTATTGTTATGATTTTTATTTATAGAGTCAGTGAAGGATAATAGGGCAGTCGTTGTGCTATGGAATGGTCTGAAGCCATGTTGACAGTTTGCTAGTAGGTTATTTTGTAGTAGGTGGTTAAGTAGTTGTTTGTGAATACATTTTTCCATTATATTAGCTAATGGGGAGAGTAAGGCAATAGGTCAAAAGTTAGAAAGCACAATAGAATATCCCCCTTTATGTAGAGGGATGATGTGGGATACTTTCCATATGGTAGGGATTTTGCCTTCTGAGATAGTTCTGTTAATAAGGATAGAGAAGGGATAGTCTATGGCTTTTGCAGCAATTTGTAGGTATTCAAATGGGAGACGGTCAGCAGAAGGGGTGCAAGGTTTCAGTTTTTGAAGTAGCTTACAGATGACAGATGTAGGTACAGATTGTATTTGAAAGGTAGGCAATGAAGTCTTGGAGGTATTTAGTGGGGAAGCAGTAAAAGAAGGTAAAGAATTGGCTAGGGTTTGAATGGCTTTTGTAAAGTAGTTATTAAAGGCATCAGGGATCTGGTTGGAGTTATTATGGTTGAAACCTGCTGGGGCAGGAGTAGTAGAGTAACCTGGCTGAAGAAGTGTGTTTATCCCTGACCAAAATTTTTGTGGAGTTTGTTGACTGGTTTGTTGGAGGTGAAGGTAGAAGTTTTTTTTGTCTCTAAGAATATCCTTCTTGGTGGCATTTTTTAACTGTTTAAAGTGGAGGTGATCTGATGGACATTTGGTAGCTCTCCATTTAGCCCAGATTTTATTTCTGAGGAGCATCTTTTGCCTAGTTTGTTTTGTGAATCATGGGGCAGATTTGGTTCTTATTCTAGTAGAGCGATAAGGTGCATGGTAATCTAGGATTTGAAGGAAGTTAGTGTTAAAGTAGGTCACAGCCTCATCAAGTTCAAGATGGGTCAGTGGTGATCAGTCACATGCTTGCAGTTCGTTTAGGAAGCTGTCTGGATTAAAGAATTTTTTTGAGCGGGAGGTTTTGAGATTATGAGTAGTTGGGATATGGACTTTTTGTCTAATAATGTAGGTAAGCATATGGTCACTGATATCATCGGGAAGGGTTCCTAGAGTATAAGTTTCAGGATGACTATTAATAAGGATCCAGTCAAGAGTAGTTTCCTTACTGCTAGGTTTGTGGATTCTAGTAGGAGTGGTTATTGTAAGAATCTAAAGAGATTTATGTGGTTATTAGGGTTAGGGGAACTGCAGGTGGACCAGTCAATGTTAAAGCCACCCAGTACAATGGTCTCCTGGGGTAGTTGGGTAGAGAGGTAACTAAGTAAGTTTTCAAGAGTATTGGTATTGTTACCTGGGGGGAGATACATTCAAATTAGATAGATAGATTTCGAGTTTGGTAGTCAGGATTTCAGATTTGGTGTCTAATGATGGAAGCACATTAAAGGGGGAAATTTGGAGATTAGATTTATTGAGAATGGCTATACCTCCACCTTTTTTGGTTTTACGGTCACATCTAAGGATATTATAGCCAGGAGGGCTAATTTCCTGGTCTAGAGTAGATGGTTTTAGCCAAGTCTCTGTAAGACATAGAATATCAAATGAGTGTCCATCAAGGAGTGCGTGCAGGTGGGAAATTTTATTGTTAATACTTCTAATGTTAAGGTGAGCTATCAGGAGGGAGTTAGGTGGTTTAGTTAATGTAGAAATCATAGGCAATGTTAAATTGTCAAGGTTATTGGTATAGTCAGTATTGGGGCCATAGTTTGGATGAATATCACCGTCTAGGAGGGGGTGTTGCTGGGGATTTTGTAGAAATTATTAAAATTCTTTTTGGTAGTGAAGTAAGTAACATGGGTTGCTCTGTGATATTTTGGTAGTATATAGTTAGAGGTACAGGTTATGTTACTGTGGTTAAGGGAGTAGATGAAAGAAGATGGTAAAGTTTGTTGGAAGTAATGGTTTTGTTCAGGTAGAGAAAGATTTTCAAAGAAGGTGAGTGAGTAAGGTATGGTAAGAGAGGCTATTGTGGTAGTTAAGAGTAGTATGTTTTTGAAAATAGTTTTGTGTGTTGGGGCCATAGTAATAAGTAGATATGAGTTGAGAGTAGTTCGTGTGAGTAGGTGAAGTAGAAAATAGGAGAGAGTGTTTCAAGAGATTGAGCAGGGTTTAAATTATGCAAATAAGAAATTAGTGGAGGTTGTATAGGAGGTAGATTCGGGAACTAGTTAGTGCAGTGAATGGTTAGGAAAGGTGAGGGAGTAGTTCAAAAGAGAGTTAATTAGTACTAATTAGGAAAGAAAGGGATAGGGAGTGGCCTGGTGATGATGAGGTTTGTGATAGGATGAGAAAAAGGGGGAGTGGTTAGTGAAGTATAAGTTTAGGACCAATGGGGTGCATGGGAATTGGGGTAGGGTAGAGTAGGGGAGCAGAGTGAGTTCGCAGGGCGAATGGAGCAGGGCAGACCCAAGGAAGGTAAAAGCAGTGAGAAAAACAATCAGTAAGGTAGAAGGTAAGTAAAAAGGCAGTGGTTGTGAGTGTAAAGAAGGGGGAAAGAAAATAAGAGGAAACCAGGGGGAGAAAGGGTTAAAATAGGACTAGGGGTGGGAGAGAGGAGGGCTAGTTAAAGGGTTTAAATAGAATATGGAAGAGGATAGTAAAGGAGAAAAGTGCAACAAGAGTATAAAGTTTAAAGTAAGAGGTAAGAAGAGAAATAAAGTGAAATTAGAGGTGGGTAAAGACTGCCATCTAGTGGCCAAAGCCTGTAAGTACACTGTGAGGAGATCGCAAAAGCTGGTTGTAAGTAAAAAAAATAAAAGTAATGGAGAAGGGAGAGGTTTAATGGGGTTACAGAATACAGGGTGGGGGCTGCAATATCTTAGAGACAGGGACAGTGGAGTACAACAGGAGTAGGCAGGGGGGTATGGCTGCTGGCAGATATGGCAGTTTAACTAGTAGTATAATGGGCTAGTATATACAAATAGTAGATGAAAAATAATTTGTGACTTACAATCTTAGTTAATTTGGCTTTCAATCCAAGGGTATTTTGATTACCCAGGTGAGGAAATACACAGGCAGGTTTAGGTAGGTGAATATAGCTGGTCTTTGGACTCCAGTAGGGCACAGTCGGGAGTGGAAAAATTAAGTATAAGAAGTTTGCACAGCTGGAGAGAATTTATTTATTTATAAGTATAAGAAGTTTGCACAGTTGGAGAGAAATAAAAATAAAGTGAGAAGAAGGTTATAATTAACACTAGGTAAAGCAAGAGAGACGCTACTTTAACAGTACAAAATTAACAGAAACTAAAATACTTGTTCAAATACTAAACATCAGCACCAGGTGTAGAAAACATCAAATACTAGGTCAAAAGCACAGGAGCAATCACCTAATTGCATAATAACTCAAATAGCTGGATCACAGCAGCTGTAATTAGATATTGAAATAGGACAAAACAATGTAAAGGATGAGCTAGAAACAAAACCTTTTAACTAAGAGTGGAACCATTACAGTTAAAACATGGTAGCCAGTATTAAATGAACAGTAAAAACAATCAGCTATGTTTTAGCAGATACAGACAACTCATTTGTAGTAGAGTTTAGTGAACAGTAAAGAAAACTTACTGAAATAATTGTCCCAATTTTTATGTAGTACCTATATTCTAAGAATGCATCAGTATTACTGTTAATTGTTTTCAGGTCTTCTGATATCAGACATCCTTCTATAAAAGAAGGGGCAATACTAGTATTTGTCTGCAATAACACACTTATGTTAATCACCTCTTACTATATCCCTGTTTAAAGAAAATCATAAGTCATATATTTAAATTCTTCTTTCGGCTTTTTCCCGGTTAGGGGTCGCCACAGCAGATCACCTGTCTGCTTGTGGTTGGCAGTGCAGCTTTATGGTGTCGAGTTGCCAGCCCAGTGCCCAACCTTCCACAGAAGGCACACACATGCACACACTCACATCGAGGGCCAATTTAGAGTGTCCAATCCACCTACAGCATGTCTTTGGGATGTGGGAGGAAAACGGAGCACCTGGAGGAAACCCATGCGACCAGAGGGAGGACATGCAGACTCCACACAGAAGGCACCCCAGCCGAGGATCGAACTGGAGAACCTCTTGCTGTGAGGTGGCAATGATAACCGCTGCACCACTGTGGCTGCCCATAAGTCATGTAGTTAAATGTGTTGAGTAAATAATTCTCATCAGTACCAAGGTGTGAGGTATAGCACATCTGACTTCTTACAATATTTTTATATATAAGAGCCGGCTGCATCCTGTTGCACTGGAGAATTACATTTTGTTAACAAGCTTTTTATATAACTTAAGTGCCTATCTGCTGTCACTATTCTGCTCTACTTGCATGTCTAAAACAGTAATAGATGTTCTAGAGATCAGTTCCCTGTGCTTTCTCCTATTAACCTGGTGAACTTGGGCATTGTTATGTATCGTTATATAAAAAAAAAAATTGCACTTTATCTGCTTTTACTGTATTTGTGTTTCTTCCTACTTTATTACCTTATTACCTTATTTTGCTTGCTTGGTAGTAGCCTGATTAAATTGCAACTGTTAATCTGTCTTTTGGTTATTGCACTTGGGCGTCAGACCAGTTGTTTTACATTAAGAAAGTTTGTGGTCTGCACTGTTGTGGCAGGACAGGTAGCTTACATCCTTCTAAGTTGGGAATTGCGGATTGAAGGCTCAGTGTATGTTATTCTAAAAGCACATTAGTTCTGGTTTAAGCACTTGGGCTTCAGGCCAGTTATTTTACATTAAGAAAGTTTGTGGTCTGTACTCTTGTGGGAGGAGAGGCTAGATTCTGCCCTTCTGAGCTGGGAATTTCTGGTTAAAAGCTTATTGTGCCTGCTTATTTTATCTGTTTCTTTCTGAAATGTGTGTGCCTTGTTTGCTGTAGCCCAGAAGTTAGTAGTTTATTGGCCATTTTGGGCTAATTTCTCTCTCTTTCATTTCCCTGCCATAAAAAAACGCATTTGTGTAGTTTTGTGAGCTGGGCAGTGCCAGTTAGCTAGGGTTAAACTATTCCCGACTCCACAAAGTCTGCTCTTCAATTTTTCCCTTGGAACTAGACAAACTTTCAACTTAAGTGCTCACACCATTCATTTCACAGCGCAGCACTTGCTCAAAACTCATAGCAAGCACTAATTAACCCTAGCACTAGACCCCCTATACTGTCCAGAAGGACAAGGCTTTCTATTCGCCCCTACCACCTAATCAGTAAAACAGCTCACTTTACCTATTCAAGCATGTCCAAAGGGCAGTTTCAGGTGTACTCTCCAGTCCAACTGGTGAATCTGGGCATTTTGAGGCAATGTTAGAACTGTCTCATGTACACAGACAACCCTCTCTTCCTACCACCAAACACTAATACATGCAAGAGATGCAATTATACAGCCAGACTGGAAGCAAAGCTCTCACAACCCAAGACTGGAGCTGACAGTCAAGAGGAGAAGGAAAATACTTGCAACACACCACCAGTTTCACGTAGACCTACTAAACCAACACCGGCAAATAACACACATAAATACACAAAAACATACTCGGAGGCTCTAAATAAAAATCTGCAAAAGCAACAGAGACCTCCAAAGCAGACACCCAAGCAACCTCCACACCCCATCACAAACCATGATACACATACTTCACATAATCAGTGTGCCACGCAATCACAGCCCTTAAGGCAAAATAACATACCCAACACACTAGTAATAGGCGACTCTATGGTCAGGCACACTGATGGCCCACTAACTAGCCTGGACAAGGAGAAGGTTACAGTTAGCTGCCTGTCGGGCACCAGGATCCACCACATAACACAAGCACTCAGGTCACTCCAGAACAAGTACAAATATGACTCTGTCATTGTCCATGTTGGTGTGAATGACCTGAGATGTACCTCCCTGGACTACATGAAAAGAGACATGGAAGAGCTCTCTGATCATGTAGCCCAGGCCGGTATGACCCTGACCCTGGGTAGCATCCTGCCCTCACCAAGAATGATGCTACAGTATAAAGAAAAAATGATCAATTTCAACAACTGGCTAAGTTTCTGGTGTCATTCAAAGGGGATCCAGTATCTGTCCACCTGGGATGACATGCTCGATAAGCCAGACTGCTTCACAAGAGATGGCTTGCGCCTGTCACACTTAGGCTTTTGAATACTGGCCAAGGCTTTTGCCACCCCAATAGTGCCTTTTTTAGGCAAGGCTCAAAAGACAAACCCACCACCATAAATAGCACAAGTAACCAAATACTGAAGGTAATGCTACTCAATGCCAGAAGTCTAAACCTCAAAATGCATGCACTCGAGGCACTCCTCAGTATGGAGAACATTGATATCTGTGTAACAACAGAAACCTGGTTTAAGGCTCCAGAGAGCACCCCAGCACTACCAGGCTATAACTCATACCATACTTTTTCAGCCACAGAACCCAGACCAAAACACAAAAGATGGGGGTGTATGCATATTCATCAAGGGTACCCACACCTCCAGGTTAGTGGCACAGCACAATGCCTCAGAGATCATCCATGTGCAACTAACAATGGGCAAAACTGCAATTCAAATTATAGCTTCGTACAGATCACCCACCATGACCCAGGACCCCCATTCCGCATTTCTGGAGATACTGGAAAATATGAAGGTCCTACCAAATGCCCTAATATTGGGTGATTTCAATTACCCAAACATTAACTGGGAGAACTACTCAAGTACTAACTCCCTTGCCCAACGCTTCCTCGAATTTTTAAACTCAAATGCCCTGGATCAACTGGTCAACACCCCCACCAGAGGTGACAACATATTGGACCTGGTCATCACCAACATGGGCAACCGGTGTTCTACACCAGAGGTCAAACCCTCGCTGGTTAGATCAGACCATAGACTAATCACTCTGGATATCCACATTCCGCCCACACCCCCAGTCAAGAAAACCACTTTGAAAAACTTTTCAAAAGCAAAAGTTACTTAAGACCGAAGGTGGAAAGGTTCACAGCCCCCATGCTAAAGGACAATGCTGTCCAAGCTGCTGAATCCCTTACAAAGGTACCCTATGAGCACCTGCAAGAATGCATGGATTGTGCTATCCCAAGCAAAACTCACTCCTCCAAGAAATGAAAACCAGTCTGGTGGACCCCCTGCCATAAACAAGCTATACAATAGAAGGACGAAACTAGTGCAGAAAAGAGTAAAATCCCAAGAAGGAAAGTCATCCCTGATCATTATCAGCAAGAAACTACTACCCCTCATAAAATCATCCAAGGCGAGCTTCGAAAGAAAAATTGCCAAGGACTCCAAAGATAACCACAAGACATTCTTTAGCTATGTCAAGAATCTAAGTGGAAACTCTCAGATCTGTTCTGAGTAAGTGCAGAATGGCACAAAATACACTGAACTGACTGATATCACCAACATCCTGGCAGACAGGTTCAGTGCAAACTTCATCCCCCTCCTCATCCCCTAAAGGGCCCGTAACCATACCAGAAGAATGTAGTGCCCCGGCAATCACTGACACACAGGTTAAAATAGCCCTATCCAAAGCCAAAAATACAGCTTCAATGGGACCACACGGTGTCCCAGGCTGTGTCTTACACAAGCTCCAAAATGTACTAACCCCTCACCTAAATACACTGTTCAAACTCAGCCTCTCTACAGGCTACATACCTATAGAGTGATGCACAGCAACAGTTATCCCGCTCCACAAAGGTGGAGCCAAAACAGACCCTGGGAACTATCACCCTATAAGCCTGACTAGCCTGGTCTGCAAAGCTATGGTGCGAATCATCATGGAATTCCTTAACAGAGACATTGGGAACCTTCAAACATTGGACCCTACCCAGTTTGGCTTTGTTAAGGGCAGATCATGCCTCCTAAACCTGGTGGACTTCTTTGAGCAGTTACTAAGGCTATAGATGAGGGAAAGGAGGTCCACACAGCCCTAGACCTTGCAAAGGCTTTTGACACCATTCCCCATTCTGGTATTATAGACAAGCTCACCAGCCTGAACATAAACCCCCTATGTCACGAGATGGGTTGCCAATTGGCTAATGGATAGAGCCCACACGGTGAGAGTTGCAGGCTCTAGGTCTGACTCTAAACCAGTTACAATTGGCATCCCCCAGGGCTCAGTCCTGGGACCCCTCCTGTTTGATATATACTTCTCAGAGGTACAGGCAAGCACAGGAGGACTATGGCTGACCAAGTTTGCAGACGACTGCAAACTGGGGGCCATAACTGACTCTCCAGCTGATACAGACATCCTCCAGAAGGGTCTTACTGAGATGGATACTTGGTGTCAAAATCATGGCCTCAATCTAAATACCAAAAAGTGCATAGTCATCCCCTTTGGAAAAAATAAAGTGTCCATGAACTACCACATACGTGGTAGTCCTCTAAATACAGAAAATGTAATAAGGGATCTGGGGACCCAAGTAGATAGAAATCTTTCCTTTGATAATCATATTGCCCAGGTGGTTAGAAAATCCTTCTATGTGGCCCACCTAATCACAAAAGGGTTTGCATCTAGAACAAAAGAGGTTATTGTGCCCCTCTACACATCACTCATCAGACCCATCATAGAGTACAATGCCCCATTTGGGATGTACCTTACAAGATACCTGCAACAGCTGGAAAGAGAACAGAAGTACCTCACCAAGAGGATTACTGGCCTCAAACTTATGTCTTATGCAGCCCAACTGAAGAAACTACAGCTGTACTCAGTTGTATGCCGCTTACTCAGAGGTGATCTCTGCATGACATACAAGGCCATGTCCAACTCAGAATTGATGGACATGCTCCACCTAAAAAAAAAACAAATCCCCAAGAGCCACACACTCTAGGGATCTAAACCTCACCACAATGATAAATAGGACATGCTGGAGGGATAGATTCCTGTCCCAGAGACTCCCCATGCTTTGGAACAGGATTCCAATCTTCATTAGGCAGAGTCCCTCACTAACACTCTTCAAGAGAAACCTTGACGAGTGGATGGGAAACAGAAAATTTACCCGGGGATCACTGCAGTGGCTCTGCTGGACAGAGGCACAGGGAACTAATGGCTCTGCTGGACCGAGGCACAGGGAACTAATCTAAGGGGGGGTGAAAGCCAACTCATTCTGGCTAGGCTTATAGATGCCCTCGGGCAGATAGCCTAGTACTTACCTATGAACCTATGAACCTGTGGCAGTGTAGCAACTGCGTCATGTACACAGACAAACCACTCGTCTTACCTACCAATACTCAGACTTATGAGAGATGTACTTATATATCCAAATTGGAAGCCATGTACTCTCAAGCCAAGACTGGAATAGCTGGTCAAGAGGAGAAGGTCAACACCTGCACCACACCACATGCAACACATAGCCCTCCAGAACATCCACCATCACAGCTCTCACATAAAAACACAAACCACGCACCCACCTTCGCAGAGGATCTCAAAAGAAATCTACCAAAACAGCAGAGACCTCCCAGGCAGAAATGCACTTGACCACCAGAACACAGCACAAACCACAAGACACATAGCTCACTTACACAGTGTGCCCCTCAACCTAAGACCTTAAGGCAAAACAGCTTGCCCAATACACTATTCATAGGTGACTTGATAGTGAGGCACACTAATGTCCAACTCACTAGGTTGAATAAGAAGAAGGTAACAGTCAGCTGTCTATCAGGTGCCAGAATCCGACACATAACACACGCACTCAGGTCATTCCACAACAAGTACAGGTATGACTCTGTCACTGTCTATGTGGGTGTGAATGACTTGAGACGCACCTTCCTGGACTACATGAAAAGAGACATGGAGGAGATCCTGGATTATGTGGCCCAGGCAGGTATGACCCTAACCCTGAGCAGCATCATACCATCACCCAGAATGATACCACAGTACAAGCAGAAAATGATTGACTTCAACAATTGGCTAAGTTTCTGGTGTTATTCTAAGGGGATCCAGTATCTGTCTGCTTGGGATGACATGATTGACAGACCTCGATGTTTTGCCAGAGATGGCCTGCATCTATCACCCCTGGGTTTCCGGATACTGGCTAAAGCTCTTGCCACCCCTATAGTCCCTTTTTTAGGTGATGTTCCAAAGACCAAACTACCACCGTAACAGCTATAAATAAATGAAGTCTGAGGGTCATGCTGTTCAGTGCTAGAAGTCTAAATTTCAAGATGCACTTGCTCGAAACACTCCTCAAAATGGAGAACATCAACATTTGTGCTGTAATGGAGACCTGGTTTAAAGCAGCAGAAAGCACCCCTGCACTACCAGGCTATAACTCATTCCACACCTTTCGGCTCCAGAACATGGACTGAAGCTCCAAAGGTGGTGGTGTCTTCATATTCATAAAGGATGTGCACACCTCCAGACTAGTAGCCCAGCATAACGCATCTGAGATACTTCAGGTAGAACTAACATTGGGTAAGACAGTGATTCAGGTTGTAGCCTGCTACAGGTCCCCAACCATGTCCCAAGACTCTCACTCCACATTCCTAATCACCCTGGAAACTATTAAGGTCCAACCCAACACTCTCATACTAGGTGACTTCAACTACCCCTCCATCAATTGGGAAATCTACTCATGCACCAATACACTGGCCCAACGCTTCCTGGAATTCATCAAATCCAATGCCCTGGACCAGCTCATTCTTATCCCCACTAGAGAAAGCAACATCCTTGACTTGGTTATTACTAACATGGGCAACCATTGCTCTACACCAATAGTCAATTCCTCCCTGGTAAGATCTGACCACAAACTAATCACCATGGAAATCCACATCTCAGCCACACACCCCTGCAAAGGTAACCGTCATGAAAAACTTCTCCAAAGCTGACTTTGGGCTCCTAAAAACTGAGGTGGCTAATGTCACAGCACCCATGTTAATGGAAAATAGATGCATGACTGCCGAATCATACACCAATGCACTGTATGAACATGTACATTAATGTGTGGAACAAGCCATACCCAACAGAACCAAGACATTCTCCTCCAAAAATAGGAAGCCAATCTGGTGGTCTCCTACCATTAATAAACTTTACAACAGAAGGAAGAAACTCTTGCAGAAAAAGGTGAAGTCCCAACACTGAAAAAACTCCATTGTTAGCCTCAACAAAAAGTTGAGATCACTCATCAAAACCTCTAAAGCCAGCTATGAAGGGAGGATTGCGGCAGACACTAAAAACAACCACAAAGCCTTCTATAGTTATATAAAAAAATCTCCATGGCAATACCCAGGTTTGCTCTGAGTTACTGCACGATGGTACCTCTAATACAAAGCCAACAGATACTGCCAATATACTGGCCGACAGATTCAGTGCCAACTTTACCTCTCTCTGCCCCCCCCAAAGGACCAATCACAATACCAGAGGAATGCCAGGCACCCAGCATTACTGCAGCACAGGTTAAAGCTGCATTGTCTAAGACCAAGAATACAGCTTCCATGAAACCAGATAATATCCCTGGATATATTCTACATGAACGTCAAAGTGAACTGGCACCACATCTGTGTGCCCTGTTCAATCAGAGCCTGACCTCATGCTTTGTCCCTACCAAATGGCGCACTGCTACAGTCATCCCTCTCCATGAAAAGGGAGTGACTACAGCCCCTGGAAATTATCACACCATTAGCCTGATGAGTCTGATATGTAAGGCTATGGAGTGCATTATCATGGACCTAATTAACAAGGATACAGGGAATCTCCAAACTCTAGATCCCGCACAATTTGGTTCTGTGAAAGGTAGATCATGCCTGCTTAACCTGGTTGAATTCTTTGAGTCAGTCACCAGAGCTGTGAATGAGGGCAAGGCAGTTCATACAGCCTACTTCAATTTGGGCAAGACCTTTGATACCATTCCCCACTCAGGGATTATTGATAAACTCAGCAAACTAGGCATCAACCCCTATATCACTAGGTGGGTTGTAAATTGGCTTACAGATAGAACACACAGTGTGAAAGTAGCGGACTCCACGTCAGACTGCCTACCAGTCATGATTGGAGTCCCACAGAGATTGGTCCTGGGTCCTCTCCTGTTTGGCATCTACTTCTC
>NC_056727.1:969639832-969727332 GCF_019279795.1 Protopterus annectens | reverse complement strand
TAGATTATCGAAGAGAGGTCACTAGGAGAGTACATTTTTTCTATGAGGCACATTTTTCAGCAGCAGTGCACTTTTCCCTGTGAATATCTACACTGGTCTCACTCCATAACGCTTGGAGCTTTGGCTGGTACACGGGCCACTCATACATTGCTATGAGCTTTTCTGTGTTCTTTGAATTATGTTGGTCCTTATAAGGAGGTGTGACTGCAGTAAACTATCTTCTTTGGTAAAAAAATGTTATTTTAATGAAACAAAATAAGTAGATAACATAAGATAACAGTTATCATGAAATTATGTAAACATTGGTAGGAGGACGAATGGAGGGAAGCTTTATTGTTACAATGATCTTTTTTTGAAGACACAGTAAGTACCTTTAACATAAAAGTACTACTTTCCTCAAGTAGGGTCACTATAGTAGTAAATCGTAACCAAACCATAAACTATAGATTCCCAAGCCATATTTGGATATTCATTATAGACAGACATTTGCATAATTCCTGTAGCACAGCCGGGCAGGGGTAGCTAATGAAGTTCAGAGGTCAGAAACTATGATCCTTGGCATAGCAGGATCACAACTGTGAATGTAGGGAATTGCATGCCAAGTCTGAGGTTGTGGTGCCTTGTAGTATATCCCTTAACCCAAGCTAAAGCAATCTTATAATAGTATATATACAAGGAGAACAAGGTAGGAGAAATGCTTTAATAGTGTAACAGTTTGGAAATTCATTGTTTTTTTTGTTTGAATCTTGGTTTATGTAGTCACAGTTTTGGGCCTCACACTTGGGGATCTCCTTGCTGAGAGTTATTACAACTGTCATAGCAAAAGGGAACACAGCAGGTCACTCATTTATAAAAAGTCCACTTCCTGATGGGTAGGCTTTATTTCCATTTCTAAGGAAAAAATAACATTTTTTCCTGAATGCATTAGTTTTTCTTGTTCTTTCTTTTTTTTAAAACACATTCACTGAACTATCACTTGTGGCATATGCATTGTATCCGAGTTGTAGGGAGCATATGTGAGGACAAGATCATATTGAATCTTGCAGTGATCACTTATCCTAAGTAAATGTTACCATGAAGTCAAACCTTCTCTTTGAAGAAACAAATAGCAATGTTGTAAATTATCTGTCCATATCAGCGTCAGAATAACCTGTGTATACACCCTAGAAGAAAGTAACGTGCTCTTTGAAAGTGAGTGGATAGCACTTAAAGTGTCCAGAGTAAAGGACATATAGCTCATAGCTCATACTGATAAAGATGTTTTACAGGTAGCAGATGTGAAAGCAGCCTGTTGTTGAATGAAGGATGCAGACAAGTTGCAGTTCTTAAGTGGGGTATTACTGCTATGAAAGTAATTCTGGAAGGGCTGGCAGGTGATGTCGTACTGTATTGTGGAGTCTACCTTTTACAGAGAGACCTTTTGGGTACCTTCTGCTGGGTTTCCTTCCTCTGTTCCTTTAAACAGTTGAAAGTTGTTCTCCTTCTACTCTAGTATCTCCTTTTCTATAACATTTTAGAAATTACAATTAATCGACTTGGGAACTATTTGGTGAGGAGCAAGTTACTGATCAGTTGGTATTGTCTTTCATAAAGGACATTCTACAAATTCATCTTTTATAACAACCTTTCTAGATCTTAGAGTTTACAAGAATTCCACACAAGGTTTAGGCATGTTTTGCAACTTATCAAATGTGTTTGTTTCTGGAGAGGAATTAAGAGTTTATATAGGTTTATAGGTGTTTACTAGGCTAACGACCACAAGGGCCTTTTTATGCCTAGCCATGAATCCCAAATCTCTGACGAGTTCTGATACACTTGATAAGTGTAAGCATGGTCCTGGGAGATGAACCATTTACAGGTTACCTGTTTGCATCAGAGACATAGGTGCCAAACCAGGAATGAATTTCTAGTTTCTCATCCAATTATCACAGTTGTACTTGGATTGCGTTAGGGAGGAACTCTGCTTTACATGGATGGGGAGCCTGTTCCATAGACAGGGTAGTCTCTGGGATACATACTTATCTCTCCAGCAGATCCTATTTATATCACAGCAAGGTTTAAGTGTTTAGAATGGGTAATTCTGGTATTGTTTGTTCTGTGGATATGCAGATCTCTTTAATGTAGAGGTATTCAAATGAATTTTACTTCTGCAGAGATTGTGCTTATTGATTGATACTCTCTCTCTCTGCTTTTCACGGTTAGGGGTCACCACAGCAGATCACATGTCCGCTCATGACCGGTAGTGAAGTTTTATGGTGTCAAGTTGCCAGCCCAGCACCCAACCTTCCACGGAAGGCATGCACACACACGCCTAGGGCCAATTTAGCATGTCCAATCAACTTACATCATGTCTTTGGGATGTGAAAGGAAACCGGAGCACCCAGAGGAAACCCACATGACCACAGGGAGGGCATGCAGACTCTGCACAGAAGGCACCCCAGCTGAGCCAAGGATCGAACCGCAGAACCTCTTGCTGTGAGGTGACAACGCTAACTGCTACACCACTGTGGTTGTCCTTCCATAGTGATTGATACTGGTGGATTGTAATGGCAAGTTTGAGTGGCCTTTTATGGTTAAAATGTTCTGAAATGGGCAGTTTTATCATTATTGAGTCATGCGTTTTTTCATTGTTTGCTGGAAAAATGTTCAAAATTACAAATTTAATACATACTAGCAACTGGTACTGTATTATACAAAGAATATAATTTATTACAATCAGGAAGGTGAATCAAAGAACACATACATGAATGCATGGCCATAAAAATGTGTTCAAGGAGCCTGTAATTTGAAAATAGCCCAAAGGTAAACTTAATTCTCCACTTTCCAGATGCATTTCATTTGAATGTAGGTTTTAATTCTGTTTCAATGGCAGAAAATACCTAATTGTATACACACTGAGGTTTGAACATTGTTCATAGTAACTGGAGATAAATAGTCAAGTAACGAAACACTGGTATGGCTGGGCAGGGGGCTGCTACAAGAGGGGCTGCTCATGAGGCCCCAATCTGTTACCCTGCCTAGGGTCCCATTTGACTATCATAAAGTATGAGAGTAGTTAACATGGCCTCTTTAAATCCCAGAAAAACACTCCATGGTGCCGGCGTCCACTCTTTTAAGGAGGAACAGGAGAGTTACACATACTGATATGAGTAATGGGTCATGAAAATTGCCATTTTCAACAGTGGGTCTTGGTCCATAAAGGTTTGGGAACCACAGCTTTACACGACCTACCAGACTGCTGACAGAAAGGAGTTTGTGTTTTAGTGCATTTCAGGGAAAGGAGTTTTCAGTGCATTTTCAAGGGATTGAGTTTCGGTGTATTTTCAAGGGATTACATTTCAAAAGAAAGTTTACTGCTGCTCATGCTGTCTATTTTCAATGTGCAACTGTTTTATTAAATGGCATACTGTTGTAGAATTTGAAAGCAGTGTTAGTAGCATAATTGCCTTTGGTGCAGAAGGCTGTGGATTCTACTCCCACGCCATGTAGAGGAAGTGCTGATATCGCAGTGCCCATATGATTGCAGATTATTTGGTGTATTACAAGGAGGAATAGGGGTTCTACACTCCTGAGTTTCCTCCTTTTGTATGAGATGCCTAGTAACTATGAACTTGTCGGTTTTAGTCATTCTCTATTGCAATATTACCAGTTTACCAATTTTTTTAATGTAATATAGATTAACGCAAGGGCAACAGACACTGAATTTGTAGATGAAACATTGAGGTGTAAAGCTGTTTGCCATTAGCAACCTCTTCATTCCTCTTCATTAGTTACAGATTTCTTTTAATGTGGAATTATTCCAATGATTTTACTTCTGTAGAGATTGTGTATCGAGTGATATTGGTGGATTGTCATGACAGAAGTCTGGGTTGCCTTTTATGGTTGTAATTTTCTGAAATGGGTAATTTTGTCATTGATTTATACTTTGTTTCATTGCTTATTAAAATGTTTAAAGCTACAAATTTTAAAACCCATTCTAACAAGTGGTGCTGTATTATACACGGAATATAATTTAATACAATCAGGAAGGTGAATAAAAGAACAAATTCACGTATGCATTGCCCTAAAATGTGTGCAAGGAGTCTATTTTGAAAACGACTCAAAAGTAAACCTAATCCTCCACTGGCCAGATGCATTTTCTATGAGTGTTGGTTTTCATGATGTTTCCATGACAGAGAAGTTTACTGCGTATGCTAAGTCTATCTGTGTTTGTGCTGTTCTAGTTTAAGCTACTGTACACAGGGAGGAGAGAGGTTGCTATTCTACTTTCACTGAGCTGTAAGGCTTACTCGCCTACCCAAAGTAAATTAAACTGTTTAGATTAACTTAAGCATCCCTTTGAAAGAAGGCACATGGGCTTGTATTTTCTGAGGACATGACTTTTACAGTAAAATGTGTGAAGGAGCAACAGATAAACCAGGCTTATTAAAAAAATTCCACTTCACTTGCAGTTTAACTATATTACAAGATATCTTTTCTTCCTGTGTATTTAAATAATTGAAGGAAATGACTAGAGTGGCTTTCTTGGGAAGTGACCTTCGTGTGGGTGTGGCTTATAGGGGTGTTTCAGGAGTATGGTGTGGGTGGGGCTTAAGGGGCACTGGTGTGGGTGGGGCTTAAGGGGCGCTGGAGTACTACTTCGCCTAGGGCACCATTTCAGCTAAGGCCGGCCCTGTTGCTATGGCTGTTCTTACTGAACTGTGGATAATGCCCAAGTATCCTAGCCTCTTTGTCCCTCCCCATCCCTGTCTCACTCCTCCAGTGCCATAGCAACAACTAAAACCCCAGTCACCTGGGTCATGGGCTCCATCCCTTTGTGCTACACAGTCAGGCTGTTCATTGCTTATTTTAAAATTATAAATAATTTTGTTAGCATTCTTTGCCTTCATTTCTTGTATTTTCATTCATTTGTTTTGATTGTATTTCTGCTTGTGACTACTAAATTGAATTCTATTGAAACTTTCCGTTATGGAAATGTAATATCATTATCAGAAATTTGAAAAGCACTTTAAGTAACTAAAGAAATGTTTTCATCTGTTAAAACCTGAGGAAATGAATGAGGCTTATCAAAAATGTTCTAAGTGCAGTGGATGTATATGCCACGAGAACTGTGCCCTAAAGGTATTTCTGTCTCTGTGTTACTGGGACACAGATTTCATGCTGTATATACCAGTGTATGCATCTGTGACACAAACCATACCAATGAGGACTAACGCAGCCTTTTCTGTATCATCAAGAGAGAGATGAGCAATGCAAAGACAAGGGAGCACAGCAAGGACAGAAATGAAGCAGTGTAGAAACTATGTCATGTGATTATACTAACGCAGTGGCACAATTTGGGCACTTTTGGACTTAAGTAACTCCTTTTCTGTAGTGCAACACAAGTAATCATTTCTAATTATGGCATGCATTCATACTAGATATAAAGTATTATTCATGTTTTATTTTCTTATTATAAGTAGCTATTCAGATTATTTGCCACTTCCTTAAAATACCCAGCATTCCCTCTTTACTGTCCATTCTTTAAAGTTCCTTAAGTATATATATTTTTTACCACAGCAAAACTAAGGAAAATACTACAACAACTTAAGACCATGACTTATGATTTAGGGCACATAAAGTCTAGCAGATAAGCAGAATAAGAATAGACAGAAAAGGTGCCGCAGTGCTTTTGGGTATAAAACATTCTTCAGTGTTTGCTCTTATGTACATGTCCAGACTTCCCATACATCCGAGATGCCATCTATCCTCTACGAGGGAGCAAAGTGACAACAACAAGTATATCCCTCCAATCCAAGAAGGAAAGGTAGCTATCAGATTGCAATTTCATGCCTCCAGCCACACCACCCCAAGCAGCAGATGTTCATTTTTGAATCCAGGTCAGTATTCTGACATAACATTTAGTGCCCCTGCATCAGCTCTCACAGGCCCTGAGTTTGTATTAATCTTCTTGTAATGCTACGTCTAAATGACATGAAGATTCCATCCACTGGAACTTATTCTATATTATACTGCCATTATATACATGCACAGCACTCAAAAAAGAAAACTACGCTGTTCAGTTGTTTTTTCTAACACAGGAAAGGGCGGGAATAATGAGACATGAGTATGAAGCATTTTTAGCTATTCCAAAACCTTTTGTATTATTCTTTTTTATTGAAGCAGTGCTAAGATTTCATGCAGCAGATCAAAAACAATCCGTTTTAATGTAGGAAAATAAAACTGCTTATTTACAGTAACAATTTTCTGGAAATAAAACAGTAAACACAGACTGAAACAGGATGAAACATAGTATGAATAAGTTGATTTTTCTGTGGTGGCACTGACATACTATTGACGAAAGAGTAAAGGAAGGCAGGCCTGGACGTGTATAACAAGATACAACATTAATCCACAGTAATCTCTTCATCAGATATGTATGTCAGCACTGCCCCCTCACCGCAGGGTTATATGCCTCAGAATGAATGAATGACTGTGGCCAAAAAGGTGACATTCCACTCTCTCTCTGTCAAAACAAGATTACTGAAGGGTACACTATGCTGCTTATGCCTTCCATCTTGCAGCTGTTCAGCCATAAACTACAAGTGATACTTATATCATAAAAATATAGGAGATAAATCAGCCTCATGCAGAAGTAGAGGTTGCTGGTTTAATTTATATGATATCACACTATAGAAATGCATGTCTGCAGAACATGGTACAGTCAGTGGGGTGTGTGTGTGTGTGTGTGTGTGTGTGTGTGTGTGTGTGTGTGTGTGTGTGTGTGTGTGTGTCTCTGTCTGTGTGTGTGTGTGTGTGTGTGTGTGTGTGTGTGTGTGTGTGTGTGTGTGTGTGTGTGTGTGTGTGTGTGTGTGTGTGTCTGTCTGTCTGTGTGTGTGTGTGTGTGTGTGTGTGTGTGTGTGTGTGTGTGTGTGTGTGTGTGTGTGTGTCCCACTTGCATATGTACACTTTTATACTTGTACAAGCATGGCAAGGGTACAGACTGCATATACTGTTTGGTCTTCAGTATAAACGGCACCTCATACATTACATTATTGCTAATTAAGCCATGTTAAGCTGCTACACATGTTTCAGTAAGCCTCTGGTACTCTTGGGTAAGACTGCTGAAAAATACACATGCAAAATGCAGTGCAGCATCTCATTTTCTGAATGGTCCTTGTTGCTGTTAGAATATTTGTAACATGTTTACTCAGACTGCCCCATACAAGATTGTGTGCTGCCTCACTGTGCTCTTGTTTTTGTAATAGTTGTTGCAATATTGCAGTCTGACTACTACACTTCACAGGGACTATAAATATGCACTTTCCACTGGAATCTTTATTTATTTATCAGTGTAAAGTCTTACAGTAGAATACATTAAATGGAATATTTCCTTCTGAATGATGCCTTGCTTTTAAACAGCTTCCACATGGGGTAGATCCATATGTATGATGCCTCCCTTTTTTAAAAATTTGTAGTGCATTTATTCATATTAGTTATTGTTTTCCTTTCTATCCAAGTGTATTAATTTTGAAATTGTTAGCCCAGTATAGCCCATCTAACACTTTATCTCATATCTTCAGGTGTCTTTTGTATTTAAACATTTTCTGTTCCATCCTGGATACCATGTCAGATGTACTTAATTATCTGTACTGTCTTAAATTTCTTTCTTTAGTTAGTATTTAGTATTTAATCCAAAAACAAAAATAGATGTGCTGTTTTGTTATAATATGAATTCTTTTACATTTCACAATCTGTTTATTAAGTGTATGTCCCCTGAGACAGCTTTTAACTTGTATAAACAATATTTCATTTGGCACCCTTTTGAAATGTCTGAACTCATAACACTGATACAGGAAAAGAGTGAAAAATAAATATCACCCTTCACCTTTAAGCCCCATTTTTTTTTTTTTTTTTTTGCACGGGAAAGCCCCCATGTTCCCAAACTTATATATAGTAATTCCAACATTGCCATACCTTGGAGAAAAGGAAATATTCTGAGAAATAGCCATCTCTGACTTAATATATATAAGTCCATTTTTTCAGCTAGTCATCTTTAGCATTACAGAACTCACTAAAGAAAGTCCCAACATTTAAAATGGTTACCATCTCTGTTTCTGCTGCATACATAATTTGTCAGTTTGATATGTTTTTATCACGATCACCATGCCTAGAAATGACTTGCTTTCAGTGAAGCATTACCTTTCACAAAGTGAAAATGGGCAGTAGGTTTTAAGAAACAATAATGATTAGCACTTTTCATGAAGTGACAGTAAGTACTTTTGTTTGGGAAGAAGGTAAAAGAAAATTTCATCAACTAATTATGTCACTGGTCTCCACTGCCTTCAGATTTTTTTTGGGGGGGAATTAATGCACTGAAATAGCTAAAGGAAATTCACTGTGCTGTTGTATCAACAACCAGTCTGCACACAAGCCAGTAATTAAATAAACTGAAGCACAGGTACCCACATGCATGCTCGACAACACAGCATTGTCCAAAGTCAGTTGAGTGATGAACATTGTATTTCACTAACTTATACGAAAAACAAAACTAGATTTTCAAGTTATAAATGACTGCTCCCATATTTAGTGCACATCATGCAATTTTGTCTTATAAAAGAGGTTGTACTGCACTTAGCATGGCTGCCTCACACACCTTGGTTTTCTTGGTTTGCCTAAAAGTTGGAGTGACTTCTGTGTGGAGTCTGCATATGGAGACTTTTCTCCTTGGGCCTCCATTGAAAATGGGCACTACCCAGTCTGACTTTCCTGGTAACCAAATAGCATTAAATAAATAAATAAACATATCCTTCTATTCTCATGTTTTTTTTTTCCTCCAAATTACTATATTTGATTATGTGCAGTAAGTGAGTGAGTGCACCCTGTGGTGAGCAGGAGCTCTGGTCAGGATTAGTTCCTTTTTTTATTTTCTCCAAGTCTTTTGGGATTCTAATACCATGATGGACATGGACCCCAGTCCTAAATCGAAGTATGATTAAATTCATGAAATTAGCATTGTTTCAATCTTTGATGTTAGCCACAAGTGCTCTTTGCAGCACCACAATGTTCCCAGTAATGACTCCTTCTGCATTTTGCATGGAGTTACATCTATCAGTAACATATATAAGTATGATAGCAAATTCATTTCTATAAGACCCATTGCTCCTACTACTACTGGAACTGTCTGGGTATCTTTCTTCCACATTGCCCTCATTTCTGCCTCCAAATCCTGGTATTTTATGACTTTATGTCTCTCTAAAGTAATACACTGTAGACACTGGGTGTATCAATTTTTATGATCAATGCTACTTTGGTCTTCTTTCATGGACTACTATATCTGGCTTTCTCACATCTAATTTTTGAACTGTTGGTAATGGATGATCCCATGTGATATAAACTTAATTTTCTATGATGCTTTGTGGCTCATGTTTCCAGTGTTTTCCAGCTACTTTAACATCATTATATAATGTTTGCACAATCTCCAATGCAACAGTCTTGCCACATTATTATGCCTTTTAGTAGATAGTCCATCTGCCATTAGTATATCACAACCAGCAACAAGATGTGAGACTGTTTCCAATGATGTTTTATAAAACCTACATTTGTCTGTTTCTCCCACATGTTCAATGGACTTTGTAAACCAATGTGTATGTAGTCCACTTTCTTGGGCTGCCAATATTAACATTTCATCTTTTGGTTTAAATTCACCTCTTCTTAACCATTCCTGCATTCAGTCCTAATCAACATGAGGTTGTTCCAAGATTTTCCTATACTTGCAACTATATTTATGCATTTTCCACATTTCTTGCCTTCTCCTCTGATCGTTCACCTTATATTCTTTCTATTTTTTTTGGGCACATTCAGTTGCTGCCTGATTTTTATCTACTTCTGGTTTGATTTCTATTCCTGCTTGACACCAATATGCTTCTGCTAAACTAAGCAGGGAAGTCATCTTAGACTTATTCTCCTCATGTTTCATAACTTTCACTATGTTTGGGTCTTGTGAGGTCAGTAGATATGTATGTATGCAGTCCCATGGTTACAGATCTATACATGTAATCAATTTTGTGGAGGCCAAACATCCTTCAGAACAGGGAATATATACTACTGGTATGCACTGAGTTTTATAAATTATTTGATGAGCATGAAGCATCCTTCATGTTTTCCTGTAGAGCCTATCCAACACTTGTTGGGTCCAGTCCATCACTCCTAAACTGTAAGTTAGGACAGGAAGAGTAAACTGGTTTTTAGCTTGGGCTTTGTTCCTATATGTCAGTACCGTTTTCAGTATTAATTTTAGACTTCTAAGATATTCCTTACTAAGTTTTATTTGCATTTGTTCATGTTTTATTGGTGATCCTTCATCAATTCCCAAATTTTTATACACCCCCTCTTGGTCAAGTTCTTTTATGTAACATTCCTGTCCTAAACTGATGTTTTCTTGGTGCTGCAACTTTCATAGGTTCATAGGTGTGTACTAGGCTAATGGCCATGGAGCCTTTACAAGCCTAACCCATAGAAGTGCCCTGGCATCATGCCACCCGAGGCTACTTCCCAGTGTCTCTATCAAGTAGAGCCACTAGAGTGATCCCCGGGGTGAACTTTCTATTTCCCATCCACTCATCAAGATTTCTCTTGAAGAGGGCCAGTGAGATGCTCTGCTTGACATATATGGGAAGTCTATTCCAGAGCATGGGCAGTCCCTCAGTTATGAACCTGTCCCTCCAGCATGTTCTGTTGATAGTAGGTAATGAGGCTGAGGTCTCTGGAGAATGTGGTGTGGAGGGATTGGGATTTCTTTAGATGTAGAATTTCTAATAGAGCTGGATCAGACATGGCTTTGTAAGTTAAGCAGAGATCACCACTTAGTGGATGATATGAGATAGAAAATAGCTAGAGTTTTTTGAGTTTGTCCATGTAGGACATGTGTTTAAGGCCTACGATCCTCTTACTGAGGTACTTTTGTGGCCTTTTCAGCTGTTACATGTGTCTAATGAGGTACATGCGAAATGGGAGTTTATACTCAATGATTAGCCTGATGAGGGAAAAGTAGAGAGAGATGATGACCTCATTCTTCCTGGATGCAAAACCCTTGGTAATGAGATGTGCCACATAGAAGGACTTTCTGACCACAATGGCAATGTGGTTTTCGAAGGAGAGGTCGCTGTCAACCTGTGTCCCCAGATCTCTTATAACACCTTCAGTGTTCAGTGGGATCACATTGATGTGGTAATTAGTGGGGAACTGAGTTTTTCCCAAAGGGGATGATGATGCATTTTTTGGCATTAAGCTTAAGGCCATGGTTTCAACACCGGTCATTGGTCTCAGTGAGGCCTTTCTGTAGGATGTCTACATCACTTGGGGAGTTAATAATGGCTCCCATCTTGCAGTTGCCTGTGAACTTGGTCAGCCAGAGTCCCTCCATGTTGGCCTGGACTTCTGAGAAGTAGATGCTAAACAGGACAGGACCCAGGACTGATCCCAATGAGACTCCACTCGTGACTAGTCGGCAGTCTGACTTGGAGTCCGCTACTTTCACACTCTGAGTTCTATCTGTGAGCCAGTTTGCAACCCACCTAGTGATATAGGGGTTGATGCCTAGTTTGGTGAGTTTATCAATAATTCCTGAGTGGGGAATGGTATCAAAAGCCTTGGCTAGATCGAGGTAGGCTGTATGAACTGCCTTGCCCTCATCCACAGCTCTGGTGATTGACTCAAAGAAGTCAACCAGGTTGAGCAGGCATGATCTACCTTTCACAAAACCAAATTGCGTGAGATCTAGAGTTTGGAGATTCCCTATATCCTTGTTAATTAGGTCCATGATGATGCACCCATAGCCTTACATATCAGACTCGTCAGGCTAATGGGGCAAATAATTCCCAGGGTCTGTAGTTGCTCCCCTTTTATGACTGTAGCAGTGTGCCATTCGGTAGGGACAAAGCCTGAGGTGAGCCTGTGATTAAACAAGGCACACAGATGTGGTGCCAGTTCACTTTGTAGTTCATGTAGAACACATCCAGGGATATTGTTGGGTCCCACGGAAGCTGTATTCTTGGCCTTGGACAATGCAGCTTTAACCTGTGCTGCAGTAATGCTGGTTGCCTGACATTCCTCTGGTATTGTGATTGGTCCTTTATGGGGAGAGAGGGTTGAGTATGCTGGCAATATCTGTTGGCTCAGTATAGGAAGTACCCTTGTGCAGTAAGTCAAAGCAAACCTGGGTATTACTGGGAGATTCTTGATATAACTATAGAAGGCTTTGTGGTTGTTTTTAGTGTCTGCCACAATTCTGCCTTCATAGCTGGCTTTAGAGGTTTTGATAAGGGATCTCAACTTTTTGTTAAGGCTAATAAGAGAGTTTATCCAGTCTTGAGACTTCACCTTTTTCTGCAACAGTTTCTTCCTTCTATTGTAGAGTTTATTAATGGCAATTAACCAGATTGGCTTCCTTTTTTTAGAGTAGAACATCTTGGTTCTGTTGAGATGGCTAGTTCCATGCATTTATGTACGTGTTTGCACAGTGCATCTGTGTATGATTTGGCAGTCATTCATCTATTTTCCATTGACATGGGTGCTGTGAAGTTAGCCACCTCTGTTTTTAGGAGCCCAAAGTCACCTTTGGAGAAGTTTATAATGGTAGTTTCTTTGCGGGGATTGTGGGTGAGAGGTGGATTTCCATGGTTATTAGTTTGTGGTTGGAGCTAACCAGGGAGGAATTGACTATTGGTGTACACTAATGGTTACCCATGTTAGTAATAACCAGGTCAAGTATGTTGCTTCCTCTAGTGGGGGTAAGAATGAGCTGATCCAGGGCATTGGAATTGATGAATTCTAGGAAGTCTTGGGGCAGTGTATTGGTGTATGAGTAGTTTTCCCAGTTGATGGAGGAGTAGTTGAAGTCACCTAGTATGAGAGTGCTGGATTGGTCCCTAATAGTTTCCAGGGTGCTTAGGAATGTGGAGTGAGTGTCTTGGACATGGTTGGGGACCTATAGCAGGCTATGACCTGAATCACTGTCTGGGTCTATATCATAATATCAATATATTAAAAGTTTGAATCACTAAATTTCGAACATTAATGATCAAACCTTTAATACTCAGAATGTCAAAAAAAAAAAAAAACACTTTAAGCCCAAAACAAAAAAAAAAAAAGATCTATGCAGGGGCAAGCCCTCTGCACTAACCCCCGCTACTTAAATATACCAACTCTGAGATCGCACTACAATGCAGTAAAGGGAAATCTTCCCTTCCTGCACTCTATGGCAATCTCCATTATATGATTCGAGGTTTTAAAACTTTGATCATTAAAGGTTGACCTTTAGTGATTTGAAGTTTTAAACCTTCAAACATATGATAGGAATCCTCGTTGTGTTACCCAATGTTAGTTGTACCTGAAGTATCTCAGATGCATTATGCTGGGCTACTAGTCTGGAGGTGTGCATATCCTTTATGAATATAGTGACACCACTACATTTGGAGCTTTGGACCATGTTCCTGGGCCGAAAGGTGTGAAATGAGTTATAGTCTGGTAGTTCAGGGGTGCTTTTTGCTGCTTTGAATCAGGTCTCCATTGTAGCACAAATGTCAATGTTCTCCATTTTGAGGAGTGCTTCAAGCAAGTTTATCTTGATATTTAGACTTCTAGCATTGAGCAACATGTCCTTCAGATTGCATTTACTTATAGCTCTTATGGTGGTAATTTGGTCTTTGGAACATCACCTAAAAAAGGCACTATAGGGGTGACAAGAGCCTTAGCCAGTATCCGAAGAAACCCAGGGGTGACAGATGCAGACCATCTCTAGCAAAGCACTGAGGTCTGTCAGTCATGTCATTCCAAGCAGACAGATACTTGATCCCCTTAGAATGACACCAGAAACTTAGTCAATTGTTGAAGTCAATAATTTTCTGCTTGTACTGTGGTATCATTCTGGGCGATGGTATGATGCTGATCAGGGCTTGGGTCATACCTGCCTGTGCCACATAATCTAAGAGCTCCTCTATGTTCTTTTTCATGTAGTCCAGGGAGGTGCATCTCTGGTCATTCACACCCACATGGACAGTGACAGAGTCATACTTGTTGTGGAGTGACCTGAGTGCATGTGTTATGTGTCAGATTCTGGCATCTGATAGACAGCTGACTGTTACCTTCTCCTTATTCAACCTAATGGGACATCAGTGTGCCTCACTACTGATTCACCTATGATTAGTGTATTGGGCAAGCTATTTTGCCGTAGGGGCTTAGGTTGTGGGGCATACTGTGTAGGTGAGCTATGTGTCTTGTGGCTTGTGCTGTGTTGTGGTGGTCGAGTGCATTCCTGCCTTGGAGGTCTCTGCTGTTTGGGTAGATTTCTATTGAGATCCTCCACAAAGGTGAGTGTGCGGTTTGTGTTTTTATGTGAGAGCTGTGATGGTGGGTGTTCTGGAGGGCTATGTGTTGCATGTGGTGTGGTGCAGGTGTTGACCTCCTCTTGACCATCTATTCCAATCTTGGCTTGAGAGTGCATGGCTTCCAGTTTGGATATATAAGTGCATCTCTCATAAGTCTGAGTGTTGGGAGGTAAGAGGAGAGGGTTGTCTGTGAACATGAGGCAGTTACTACACTGTCTCAGAATGCCCAAGTCCACCAGGTTAATAGGAGAAAGCACAGTGAACTGACCTTTAGACATGCCAGGAGGGATGGTTATTATTACTAAGTACTGAAGCTGTTTCCTTATATATTCCTTTTACAGGAAAAATGTCACTCAAGGTGTCTGAGTCTGTACAGAGCACTGCCAAACACTTGAGGGGAAACTAATACATAGACCCTGAAACTTTAAGGATGAAGTATTTAGGCAGATATCTGAAGTTAGAAACAAATCAAGCAGTACTTACTGAAAACAAAGAATTAGCTTATCAAGAATGATGAAAAGAGGAGAGTCGCATGAATGGCTACTGCCTGGCTACTACTAATGCTGGTCTCAGCACAGCTTCACTCTGTTGGGATGTAATACTCCTTTGCTTCTTTATTCACCAGAAGCAAAATGTTAGCACCAATCCCAAGAAGAGAAGCAGATTTTTGTTTGTGAATGTAGTTTTTGTTGTGCATTACATATATTAGGTGGTTGTGACTGGGTTATATTTCCTTTCGGGTTTGGTTTTGTTATATTTAATGTGATGCTTTTGTTTTAGCAATCCTTGCTGGTGCAGGTTTTAAGGTGTGGTGTCAGTGACTATCACTAATAGGGAAATTTCTCCCTTCTCCAAGGTGATGTAACCATGGAACTGGTATATTAAGTCTAGGGAGCATGGGTGGCTTGTCCTGCATGTCGGAAATGTAATGAGACCAGCCTCCATGCAAAAGCATTTTATTTGTAGTATAGTGTTTGTTTCAATATTTTGTGTTTTCGTCAAACAACTATTTGAATTTATACTCATTAAATTATTTTCTTCTGATATGTTCTTGTTTTGTTCTTGCTAGTGTTCACTTTTTCGTGATATAATCATATATATATATATATATATATATATATATATATACATACATATATATATATATATATATATATATATATGGGTCTACCTGATAACACCAACACACCAAAACACCGACAATGAAATTACCGACGTGACAAAACCGAAAGAAACCGAAAGTTCAAAAACACGAAACTTCACATGCCCGACAAACCACAATCCCGACAATCAACAAAACAAATACCTTTCCCGAAAAACACACACACAACACAAGCACACCAAAAACCTTACAACCCTACACTAAAACCTTACATACACAACTATCTATGCACTAACCTTAACCCAAACCCTAACCCTAAGGTCAGTCACTATCGCACACTTACCTTACCTACACCCTAACCCTAACTCACTTAATCCGCCCCTAACCCTCAAGTCCGTCACTATCGTACACATACCTTACCCGCACCCTAACCCTAACTCACTTAACCCGCCCCTAAACCTAAAGTCTGTCACTGTCGTACACTTACCTGAACCGCACCCTACCCTAACGTCCATCACTATCACACACTTACCTTACCCACACCCTGACCCTAATGTCCATCCCTATCGCACACTTACCTTAACATGTCAGTGTTCTCAGTGTCGGGATTCTCAACTTTTGATCATCTCCATTGTCAGTCTTCTGGTGTTGGTGTTCTCGTTGTCAGTGTTGTGAACATTCTGCGTTTTCAGGTAGACCCATATATATATATATATATATATATATATATATATATATATATATATATGTTTTGGTGTGTACATTTATATATATATATATATATATATATATATATATATATATATATATATATATATATATATATATATATATATATATAAAACACAATATAATTTTATTAAGTGGGCAGCCCTAATGTCACACTTCAACAAAATGGTTTTGCAGTAGCATCATCAGTGCAAGCTAAACATTAATGCAAACAAGACTCATTAAATCATAATGCCAAATCATCACAATTCCTAAAAACTTATAAAAAATCAGTTTATAATTAGCCAACCATCAGTTCATATCATCATTCATCCGAGCAGGAATATTTTTTGTGAGTGTGTCTTTGTATTTAATTTGAGATAAAAAAATAAAAAATGAGAAACTAATGGTCTTAAAACTCATGAAACCCAGGTAGTGTTCCAAAGCAACAAGCCTTTATTCATCACAGACCTCTCTGCTTGATTTTCCTCTCTCCCTTCCTTCCTGCCCCCTCACTTTTTAAGTGGTTTGCTTTCCTGTCTCCTTCACCCTCCCCCCATTTATACTGTCTTTTCCTTCTCTGTGAATTTTCCCATTTCCTTTTCCTGTTCTGTATATATCTCTGCCTTGTAGCTTGAGTTCTCCTCCCTTCCCTGCTTTGTGTTTGCCTCTTCCTCTACTATTCTTTCCTTGCTGCTGATATCTGACCTGTTCTCTGGATCTGATGACATTCTAATGCCATTTCTTTCTCCTTTTTGTCATTCTTTCAGTGTTTTTCCCCCGCCTTCTTAGTTTTATTTCTTTTATTTTCCTCAGGGTATTGGCATTGTTTATTTTTGGGTCCCAAACTTGCGTGTCTGTTCTTCCTGTCCATTTGTTGGCAATTCCAGATTTTATTTCTCCACCCACAGATATCTGTTCCTTTATTTCTTTCCAATTTTTCCTAGTTTTTGTCTACTCCTAAAATTCATAATTCCCACTTATTTTGGAATGCTCTTCACCACATGTTCCCCCATTCTTCCACCTCCTACTCCCATATCGTTTTTTGTCCATTTGCACTCTCAGAACCTATGTATAACTCTTGCCTTCTCTTCACCACCTCTCCAAAATGTGTCAGCCTTTCTAACTCCTTTATGTTTATTTCTTGAGGGTGTCAGGTACCACCTGTGTAGTATTCTCATCTGTGTATCCCGTCTCCTGTTTAGGATTTTTGTGGTGTTAGCTGACCTTCATATCTCTTCCCATTCTTCATCCTTGGCATTTTACATTTCTATAGCAAGATTTGCCTTAGTCTCTGTCTTTCTTCTTTTCTTTCTTGCCCAATATCTTTGTAAAATCAGTCCACTTCTCCCTTTTCTTTACATCCCATCCTTTTTTTATCCATTTCTTCTTTCCTTCATCAATCCCTGCTACCCGTTTCCTAACATTATCTCCTATTTTCTTAATATTTCTTTCACTCTGATTTTTCTCCACCACCCCCTTTTACTCGTTCCCATGCTTCTTCCCATTCTTCTCCTTTAATCAGTCTTCTCCCTTCTCCTTGGCCTTCCTGGAGGATTTACCATAGCTTGTGCCATCCTTCTTCTGTCATGATTATTTTTCCTTCTTCCCATCCTGCTTTCTCTAATCCTCTATTTCCCATATCACTTCCTCTAAACTTGTAATGTTCTCTAGCATTCATTTTAGTCCTATTTAGTTTAGTGCTAGTTGGGTCTTTGCCTTTGCAGTTTCTCCAGAATTAAGCTTTACTTCCCTTCTCTTTCTGTTTTCCTCCATGTCTGGTTTTTGCCTAGTTTCTTTTTGCTGAACTTAAACATTGGCTCATGGTGAAGGCTTTGGCATACCTCTTAAAGTCTGGCATTCCCCACCCTCCTTTGCTTCTGCTTATTCATAGCCTTCCTTTGTTGATCCTTGCCTATCTCCCTCCAAATATGAATTTATTACAGTGGCTTTGAATGCATTTGATTATCGCCTCCCTTGCAGTCATGGGAATATGCCTTAGCATATAACTTATTTGGGGTTTATCATCACTTTCACTACTTTCACCCTGCCTGTTAATGCTGTGATCTTGCCCCTCCACTTTCTTAGCATTTCTTCTGTTTCTCTCTCAAGCTTCTTGTAGTTCTTTTCTTTTGTTAAACGTGTTGTCTGCCATACCTCTAATTTTAGGATTTTTGCTCCTGGCCTCATTGGTATACTTAGCCCAATTCCTGCAACTCCATGATCCACACTTGCTTTATTTATTACCCACACTGTTTTCTTTAGGTTGTATCCAAGTTCTGCACTTGGTTGAAGGTTCCAAATTTCTTGATAACTATGCCTGCTGCTCTCTTTATATCTTCTGCTAGTAAGATGCAGTCCTCTGCGAATAACAGGTACTTAGCCATTAACACCCCTTTGTATTTCTAGTTCTTGAAGTGCCCCCTTTACCTCAATCATCATAACTTCAATCCCTAAGATGAAAAGGCTTGGGGGCTGTGTTGTGTCCCTTTGAATTAAGCTCCTCTGAGTGCATTCCCCATCTACCCTTACCTCTGCTGATAAGTGTCCATACATTGTTTTTATTCAACTCCTGAATGCTTCCTCCGGTCCCAATTTATTCAGAATTTGGAGCATAAAATCCCATTTTAATTAGTCAAATGCTTTTTTGATGTCAGACGGTATTATTCCTGCTTTTGGTTCCATGATTCTTCCTGCCTTTCCATGTAGCATCTCCAACCAGTCATCCACTGATATTCTCCAGCTTACTCTTCCTGTAAGCATTTTGGAGGAAGTTTCTCAATTATTTTAGCTAGAATTTTTGCTAGTATTTTCCCATCTTTGTTTATTATGATATTGGTCAGAGTGCCTCCACATCAGTTATTTATCTTTTTTTTTGGGTACCAATATTATTATTGTTTCTTGCATGGAATTGGGGAAGGTACCCTTTTGTCTACCCACGTTGTATAGCCTTGCTAGTTTCTCTTCTTCTTCTGTGCTTATTAGTTTGCAGAGTTCACTGTGGAATCCATCCTGGCCTACTGCTTTACCTCCCTTTAATTCTTTTATCGCTAGTCTAACTTCTAATCTTGCTATCGGCCTATGTAGTTCATCCTTTTCTCTCTCTGAGATCTTCACTCCTTCCCAGTTCATTGTTCTTGGCCTTTTCAGGTACATATTTTCTTTTTATATCTCTTGGAATAAGTTGCTTATTTCTTCATTCTTTTCTTCTTCCCCCTTTACTACTTGCCCAGCTCTTGTTCTAAGCCTGTTCATCCCGTTTTCTTCACTTTTTATTTTAAGTCTCCATGCCAAAGCCTTTCCTGGTTTCTCTCCTTGCAAACCCCAGAAATCATTCTTTTCAGCCATTTTTCTTTTGATATATGTGATTTCTAGGCTTTCTATATTGCTTTTGTTTCTGAGTTCTTCTAGTTCTTTCTATTGGTCTCTTTCTGTCTTATCCATCTCCATTTGTATTTGTCTTAGATCCTGCTCCCACCTTCTTAGGTTATCCTCTTTGTTTTTTCCTGTATTTCCCTGCCTCATGCATCACCTCTTTCATCTCCAGTTTCTTTTCCTCATTTTCTGTTATGATTCTCCTCACCCCTTCCCTATGTTTTCTGTGCTGGTCCTCTGCTCTTCATGTTAGACATCCCATTTCCACTGTCTTTGTGGTGCCTTTCCCCTTCCTGTCTCTACCTCCATTATTACTGGGGTGTAGTTGTAGATTGATCAGTCTAGTATTATTATTTTCACTACCTTTTTATCATACTTTGATCTCAACAGAAACCAATCTACCCTGCTTCCCTGAATCCCTGATCTATTTGCCTTCTGGTAAAAGTGAATTGTTTTTGTTTCTCATGTTTTTCTCTCCATATGTCATCCCAGTCTCCATTACTTATTTCCTTCAAGTCCTTTTGTTTGTTTGAACTGTATTCCTTCTTCCTCCATTTTCTGTCCAGGCCTGGATGTATTGCTACATTGCAATCCCTCCAATACATTGCATTTGAAGCTGGGTTTCTTACTGGTTCTAATCTATAAAGAATCCTTTGAAGAATTTGTTGCTTTCCTTGTTTAGTGTGTATATGTTTCCTAGTATCCATTTCTACCCTTCTATTTCCCCCTACTATATTAAGCACTGTCCTTCACCCCCTCATTCTTTCATCTCTCTTACTGATATCCTTCTCCAGAATAGAATGAAAGCTCCCTTCCCCCATGTGATCTGCCACCCCTACTGGGTAGTCACTCTTTGTCAGCTTTTCTACTTCCCATACCTTTAATTTTGTCTCCTGTAGCAAGCAGATATCAACCTCTTCTATGATATATTTTTTTAATAATTCTACTTCTGTCTTGATTGGGTTTGATATTCCATACACATTCCAGGTCATGACTTTTAAAGTTCTGTTTTCGCCCCTTCTGCTGTCACCTACTAACTGCCCTTGGATACAGTGTGCACCTAATCCCACCAGTGTGCTTGCCTATTTTCCTTCTTCCTCCTGCCTGGCCTATTTTGCTGTCTTCCCTCCCTTTCTCTCTTTTTTCCTTCTTTTCTTTCTTTTCCTATAAGTGGATTTATCTACCAGTCTCACTTTTCTTCTGGCATTGCTATTACTGCTTCTATAGTATCACTTCCTTCAGCTCTTCTGTACTACCACTTTCTCTTTATTTATTTATGTCTATATTCTCTTTCTCTTGTCTTTGCCCCACTTTCTCTTTTTTCATACAATATTTCCTCCCTTTCTTTTTTTCATTTTATCTACTACCTTGCAGATACAGTATGTGAATACCAGTTAATATCCTGGTGGGGTCTGATTTGAATTAGTTTGACTTACAAATTGCATTAATGTTCTTCTTGTACTCACCCATGAGCTCCAATGTTCATCTCACCACATGCTTCATTCAATGCACCAGTGCTGTATCCTTCTTTTATTTTATCTAAGGACTGCGGGCATGTTAACATACTGTATTTATCTTTGGGAGTGAGATTTTACACTCTTTATAGGATTGTTGTAGTTCTTAGACTCCTACTCGTGTATCTTCGATAAACTGTCATTCTCAGTTCTGATAGTTAATAGCTTATTACCACAGTCATTGTTAGCTGCCCCATTCGGCATGATCCTTACATCACATTCCCTGTACTCTCCTGTGCTGTTTGCATGAACAATGCTTGTTACTGCCCTATTATCAAATACATTTATAAATTAAGGTATATGTTTTCCCACTCACCCTTAGTTCAGTGTGCAGCACTTTAGTTGAACATCTGTGTCCGTTACTTCCAAACTTTTAGAGCCATGTTGGTTTTGTATCCCTTTCCTCAACAGTTTGTGAATGTACTACTCCTCCTTTTGACTGATTGTTCTTATTTTATTGTACTTTTTAGGTTCTTCCATCGAGCCCCAGTTTGCTGTTTGTACTCTGTGGCTTTGCTCATCTATTTACAGTGTATGTAATTGTTGGTTTACCATTCCCTCCTTGCCCTTTTTCCTCCTGCTTGCTGACCTTCTTCTTTGTTGCTTCCCTTTTGTGGTTCTGATTTGCAAATCTGTTCTACCATGTTTAAAGTTCCTGGAGTAAATTCCTGGTGAATGCTACTTGTGAGGGAAAAAGAAAGAAAGATGGAAAGAAAGAGAAAAAGAAAAAGAAAGAAAACACGTTTTAGCTTTTCCTTTTTGTCTGCTTCTCAAGTGAGTTTAAATCTGTCAGTTTAAGGAAGGAATTATTGGAAGCATTTGGGCTTTCTTTGACTCGCGCAGGAAAGGAGTGGAGCATTGTTGTGGATTACTATTTGTGTTAGCTCTACATTTATTCTTGTGATGTGAGCTCAAGAAATTTATTTGAGGATTGGAATCTTTCAAGTTTATGTTTGTCTGACCTTCTTTTTCACGAGATCAATTTGTGGTTGGTTTGCAGTCTTTGCTGAGGTAAGTAGTTAATGCATTTTTGTCTTTCTTTCTGGTTTGTTTCATTGGCTGTTTGTTGTTTGGGGCTAACTACTTTATATGTTGTCCTTGTGATTCTGTTGTGTGGGATTATAAGCCCATGTTGCCCAGTCCATCCTGTTTTTATTAATTTGTGTTGCAGCCTGTTTATTCAGTTGTTCTTGCCATTCATACTAGTTAGCCCTCCTTTCCCTACTGTTGCTTCTATGGATTTTGCCTTTTTTCTTCTGATGTGACTTTCTATTCTTTGCTCCTACTCTTGCTGGCTTTATATTCTCTTTCCCATATTTCTTGGTCCTGTGATTTTGAAGTTTTCTGGCCTTTGTCCTATCATTTTGGTCCTTCAAGTTATTATTTTGTTGGATTTTTTGCCAATACTCCAGATTCCCCTTTCTTATGCTGTTGGTTGATGTGCTTCCACTGCCTGCACCCTTTTTGGTCATAATCCGGGGTCTGCTTCTTACAATGATCCACTTGATTAGCTGTCACATCTTCCATTCTATCTATTTTGTAGTGGGGGATGTGACCTCTTCTACTAAAGCATTGGAGGTTTTTCTTTTGTAGGGGGTATAGTTTATCTCCATTTCTTCTGCTCCAGGGTCTCATGCTTTGCATATCTCTATGTCCATCTCTAGAAAATCCCATGCCTCTCTCTCATCCTAATCATATGCAACTGACTACTACATAGATTGTTTGCCATACTAAGAATTTCAGTATAACAGGGAATAGGTTTACTCTTCCAATTATTGGTTATTATTTTCCTAACTATTGCTAGTATAGCACAAAGAAGAGGCGCTTGAGTCCTTGGAATTATTTCAGAGATCAGAGCATGAAATAAAATCAATGACTTGGAAATATTACATCTATCCAACCACAATGCTTGAATAAAGTTATTAATTTCTTTCCAAAAAGGGGAGATGACCTCACATTTATATACCTTATGTATCCAATCAGCTATTATCTCAGAATCAAGAAATAACGAAGAAATGGATAATACTGCCAAAAAGTAACTATAACCAAACAAGCAAGCAGTATTCACGAGGAACGACTCCAAACCACGAAATTAAACAGTTTTATTGCATAAACACAAAGACACTTGTAATTCCTCTATCATAAACGCCTTCGCTATACATTCACATGCGTTTTCGTCATTGAAATGACTTCATCAGATGACCAGCATATCCTAAAACCTTAATTTATACTACAAACACAACCTAATCCACCAATAAAATTTCACCATTAATTAAAATTAAATTATCATATTATGTTACCCCTTTGTTAAAAAGTTTATATAAAACACATTTCTTACTAAATATATTAAATATATTAAATATAAATATAATAAATATAGTAAACATCACTTGTTAAAAATCCATTAAAATTAATTCATTTAAGACTTCTATTTAATAAATTTATACATAGGAAAAAATACATATATCTCATTCACATCTATTTAATGTTATTAAATGAACAGTGCCCTCTCCTGGCCACTCATATAATTACATTCATAGTTTTGCAGATCTCAATTTTAGTAAAGGTATTATGGAAATACAATCATTCAAACCAGGGGCTTTGTCAGCTTCTAAAGTGATCTGCCACCAAAGTTCTCTAAATTGAATTTTTTCTTCCCATAACCCCCCTCTAATATCACATTTTACCTGTTCCAAAACTAAGAATTTGTATTTGTATTTGGAACAAACTTTAGTGTGCTTGAATAAGGCATTACTTTCTTTTCCTACTGAAATTTTGTATACATGTTCATAAATCCTTCTTTTTAATTTCCTTTCAGTCTTTCCTGTGTAGAAGGATCCACATTTTTCACAAATAGCTAGGTATATTATGCCTTTAGATTCACAATTATAGTATTCCCCACTATTTACATATCTTCTTCTACTTTCTAAAAATATTCTATCTGTATTTATAATGTACATACATTGGGTACAGTGCCCACATTTGTATGTACCTATTTTGTTTTTCCTTTTATCTATCTTATTTCTATTATTATTCTCTATTATAGATCTTATATTTTGTGAATTTTTAAAGGTTACTTTCTGAGGTATATTAACTAGATTTTCTATATCAGGTAGTTCCTTCAATAAATCCATATTATTTTACAGGATATGTTAAATGAAGAGATTATAGACTATAACACCTTCAAATATTTGAAAGTAGACAAACCCAGAACCCCTACGATATTTGGTATACCCAAAATTCATAAAAATGAAGATGACCCACCTTTTAGACCGATAGTCACGGCAGAGGGGTCAAAAACATATCCTTTAGCCAAATTTGTAGATAAGAAATAAAAAAACGTATGGATGAAAAGGAAATGTATTTTAAAAGATTCTTGGGATTTATTGAAGGAACTACCTGATAGTTCTACCAATGAACAACTATTATTTGTTACAATAGACATTATAGATTTATTTTCCAGCATCCCATATGAAGAAGGAACAAAAATGTTTGAAGAAATAGTGTATGGAGATGTAGTTTTAACACAAAATGACAAATTAATAAGTACTTGGCTAATGGAGTTGGTCTTGAAGAATATATATTTTTTATTTTAATGGGGAATTTTATCAACAAATACAGGGGGTAGCAATGGGTGCAGCTTGCGCCCCTACATATGCTAATTTAATACTTGCTTTTTGGGAAGAAAAATATATATTCAACTCTGAATTTAAGAACTGTTGGAAGATATATAGAAGGTTCCTAGATGATATATTAATTTTTTGGATAGCTGGAAGGGAAAAATTCATAGAATTTATGGAATATATAGGGAAAACTACCAATTTCCTGAAATTCACGTATAATATCTCTGAATATAATGTGAAATATTTGGATTTAGAAGTTTATAAAGATGGACATGAATTAAGAACTAGAATATTTAGAAAGGCTACTTTTTGCAATTCCTATTTACACTTTGAAAGTGCCCACCCCTTTCACTGCAAAAGAAACATAGTGAAGGGACATTTTTTATCTTCATCTATAAAATTTACATTATTAATTTTTGTGGAATAATTCCAAAAAGCATTGTCTAAGTGTAAGAAGTATAATCTAAGAATTCTATAAATTTGTGATAAGGAAGACTTATTTTCCTTTACCTTATTATTAGTATTAATTAGGAAGTCCAATATTTTGGGAAATATTTCTTATCCAAGTTGAATATCTTATTTATCTTTGAGTTTACAAAATCCCTACACATTTGTACTGTTAACCACTTATTAGAATTATGATTGTATCTAGACACTAAGTTTTCAAAAGAATGTATTCCAGTTCCATTTAAAAACTGACACCAATAAATTAAGCTATCCTATTCTTTTAGATCTATCATTCTAGAGAAATTGTGAGTTTCTAAGCATTCATTTATATATTATATTGGACAAATTGAAAAGATTAGAGCTTTAATACAATAACTAGAATATATGAATTTCCAGAAGGAAGAAACATTTTTATTTTTATAGGGAATTTGATTAGAAGAAATGTTTCTGTTTAAATAATAATCGTTTAGTAGCTAGACAAAACTGTTAGGAGCTATTTGCTTATGACAATTAGCAATATGTTTGCTATTTTTGGATAATAATACCTGATGTATTTGTTTCCATTTTGATTCATATGAATTTATCCACAATGCAGTATATGTTTTACAATAGTTGAAGGAGCAAACAATTGAATATCAACGAATACTATTCCACCTTTATCCCAACCTTTTCTGTGACAATTAAAAGAAACTCTTGGTTTACCTGGATGCCAAAGAAACTTGAGTAGGATGTTATTAATTTTTTTCATCATTTTTTAATAGAGACAATGTTAATGATTTATAACAAATAATATTTTAGGGAGAGTTACCATCTTAATTAACCTCAAATATTCTTCCATAGTAAAGAAAAATTCTGACTAGACTTATAATTTTATCAACACCCTGTTGAAAATTCACTCATATCATTTCCTTACTATTAGATGTAATGATGATATTAAGATATTTAATTTGAGAGCTATTCCAATTGAAATCAGAATATTTTATATGATGTACTCATTTTATTATGATTAAATTTAAATGTTGAAATAGTTTCAAATTGCCTCATCGAACTAATTGTATGTTCTAGTGATTTTTCTATATTTCCTATTGTAAGCAGAATGTCATCCACAAAGAGTTGAATTTTTATTTCAAAATCATCTTCTATTTTTATGCCACAAATATTTTTGTTTAACCTAATAAAGTTCTATTACTAGTGCAAAAAGTAGTGGAAATAATGGGCAACCTTGTTTAGTACCTTTCTGTAGTTTAAAGGAATTAGAAAGAAAGGAACCTATTTTGACGTAAGCACAATAATTAATGTTGTTGTGTCTTTCGCCACAGTGGAACTCCGGTCCGCTAATGATTGGCAGCAGATTGTTACATGCCGAGTTGCCAGCCCTGACGCACAATCTTCAATGAAAGTGCGCCCATTCATGCATGTCTCCAGACAGAAGACGCTCTAGCTGAGAATCGAACGGGACAATGTCTTACTGTCAGGCGACAGCGCTACCGCAGTACCACCAATTAATGTAAAACTTTGAAATTAATGCTATTAACTCAGCTGAGCAGTTATATTCTTTAAGTGCTTTAAATAAATAAGGCCAATTGACTGAAACAAAAGCTTTGACTAAATCAAGACTAATGATAAAAGTTCTTTATTTTTATTTGCATAGTCTATTAGTGTGTATATCTTTATTTAGTATATTATCTTGCACCTGTCCAAAATAAAACCTGTTTGATCAGTGTTAATTAATGTTGGTATTATTAGATTAATTCCATTTGCTAAAATAGACATGAACATCTTATAGTCAACATTTAGGAGTGAAATGGGTCTATAAGAAGAACATTTTGTAGACTCTTTGTCTTCCTTTAGAATAGGTGAAATGAGTGAATATTTCCATATTGGGGGGAACCTCTGAATTATTTTTTTATTTCCTTGAAAGCTTTTTCTAGTATAAAGACTGCATTATCTGGCAATAGTTTATATAGTTCAGGTGTAAGACCATCTAAACCAGGAGCCTTAATATTTTTTTAACTTCTTAATTTGATCTTTTATTTCTTTTAAAGTAAAAGGTCTATTAATTTTATTTAATTGTTCATTTGTTAATTTATTTTGCATATTTTCCTTTACTATCTCATCATTTACTAAGCTGTTTGAATTTTTAATTATAGTTTATAGTTTCAAAGAATATTCTAAATCACTTAAGAATACCCCTAAAATCTGTTTTCCTTTCTTTTTTGTCATATATTTGTAATTTCATTTCTTTAATGTAATTTAGTCTATTCAATTTTCTTAGATCTAATAGCAAGTTTATGTAGGCTTGATGGGTTCACTGAATATGAAGTTTTTGTTTTTCCAGGTTTATTGACACTTTATGATTTAGAATTTCAACATATTTTGTTTTCATTTTTTTTTAGATCAGATGGACTAAGAGTGTCATTTGGATTTAGGTCTAGCTTAATTTTGTCTGTTTTAGTTTGTAATGTATTTAATTCTTTATCCCATTATTTTGTTTTACACATATACCAGCATGTAATTCTACCATTTAAGTAAGCCTTTATTTAGTCCCAAAGGAAGATCTAGTTTACTTCACCATTTGTATTTATTTTATAAAACATCTCAATCTCATTTACATACCACTCTTTAAATCCTTTTATTTTAACAATGTATGCTGGTAGTCTTTTATAATAAATTAAGCATTAAGCACTAACCTGTTGAAGTGCACCTGAGTGTGCGTGAAAGCGCTCGTTTCATATTAAATCTCTGCATTTTATTTTCATGGTGGTTCCTTGCAGTCTTTTCAATTTTCAATAAATTAAGCATTGTTTTTAAAATAACGTTGAATACAATAGCATTGTGATCATTTTAATGGACATGACGCTATGGAAACTTCTCTTATATTTCAAATCAAATTGCCTGTAACAAAGAATGATTTAATTCTGGCAGGCTCTGGTTTTAGATCTAAAAAAAGAGGCACTGTCATTCTGTGGAAGAATCCAGTTATTTCTAATGTAATGGATAGACCTGCAACCAAATGACACTCCTACGTTTCTTATTAGCAGTGATGTCCTTAGACTAGATTCTTATTAATAGTCACCCCCAAATATACAAGGTAGGGACCCTCCCTGATGACATAAGTGACCACTGTCTCACCTTTATAATTAGGCACAAGACTGACACCTATAAGACAATAAGAAACAATAAAAACTTTAACCTTGACATCTTCCAAAATGAACTAGGTTCATGTGATTGGTCAGTCCTAAAACACCTACCACTGGAGGAAGCAGTAACATACTTTAATACTAAATTTTTAACCATTCTAGACCACTATGTGCCAACACGTTCTTCTTCTTTTTCTTTTGGTTGTTCCCCCCATTAGGGGGTCACCACAGCGGAGCATCTGTTTCCATTTCTTCTCATCTTCTGCATCTTGCTCTGTCACACCAACCACCTGCATGTCCTCTCTCACCATATCCATAAACTTTATCTTAGGCCTTCTTCTTTTCCTCTTACCTAGCAGCTTCATCCTTAGCATCCTTTTCCCAATATACCCAGCATCCCTCCTCAGCACATGTCCAAACCAATGTAATCTTGCCTCTCTGGCTTTGTCCCCAAACCATCCAACCTGGGCTGACCATCTAATATACTTATTCCTAATACTGTCTACCCTCATCACACCCAGTGCAAATCTTAACATCTTTAACTCTGCCACATCCAGCTCTGACCCCTGCCTTTTTGTCAATGCCATGGTCTCCAACCCATATAACATAGCTGGTCTCACTACTGTCTTGTAGACCTTCCCTTTCACTCTTACTGGTACTCGTCTGTCACAAATCACTCCTGACACTCTTCTCCACCCACTCCACCCTGCCTATACTCTCTTCTTAACCTCTCTTCCACACTCGCCATTACTCTGAACTGTTGATTCCAAGTATTTAAACTCATCCACCTTTGCCAACTCTACTCCCTGCATCCTCACCATTCCTCTATCCTCCCTCTCATTCACATACATATATTCTGTCTTAGTCCTGCTGACCTTCATTCCTCTTTTCTCTAGAGCATATCTCCACTTCTCCAGGGTCTCCTCAAACTGTTCCCTACTCACTACATATCACAATGTCATCTGCAAACATCATAGTCCACGGGGACTCCTGTCTGATCTTGTCTGTCAACCTGTCCATCAACACTGTGAATAAGAATGGGCTCAGAGCCGATCCTTGATGTAATCCCACCTCCACCTTAAACGCATCTGTCACTCCGATTGCAGATCTCACAGCTGTCACACTACCCTTGTACATATCCTGTACCACTCTTACATACTTCTCTGTCACTCCAGACTTCCTCATATAATACCACAACTCCTCTCAAGGCACCCTGTCATATGCTTTCTCTAAGTCCACAAAGACACAATGCAACTCCTTCTGAGCTTCTCTGTACTTCTCCATCAACACTCTCAGAGCAAACATCACATCTGTAGCGCTCTTTCCTGGCATGAAACCATACTGCTGATCACTAATCATCACCTCCCTTCTTAGCCTAGCTTCTACTACTCTTTCTCATAATTTCATGCAGTGAATGATCAATTTGATCCCTCTGTAGTTGCTACAGCTCTGCACATCACCCTTATTCTTAAAAATTGGTACCAAAACACTTTTTCTCCACTCCTCAGGCATCCTCTCACTTTCCAAGATTTCATTAAACAATCTGGTTAAAAATTCCACTGCCATTTCTCCTAAACACCTCCAAGCTTCCACAGGTATGTCATATGGACCAACAGCCTTTCCATTCTTCATCTTCTTCATAGCTATCCTTACTTCCTCCTTGCTAATCAGTTGCACTTCCTGATTCACTATCCCCACATCAAACAAGTTCTATTAGAACTAAAAGTGAAACTGCCCCATGGATCACAAAAGAAACTAGATAAAAAATCCTACTTAGAAATAAAGTTTGGGACAAATGGCATAGCACAAAAAAAAACCCTGAATATTAAATAAAATATAGACAGCTAAGAAACAACACAAAAAAATCAATTTTGTTAGATAAAAAAAATTCTACTACCAATTACAGCAAACCCACCAAAACAAACCTCAAAAGTTCTGGGCAGGCATCAATAAACTCCTACACCCAGGACAATCCACCACTCCAACCCCCTCAGGCACTAACCACAATAGTCCTGAAGAAGTCACTGATACCTTTAATAGTTTCTTTACTGAGATCATCCAATTTCTAGCCAACCAGCTATCTCCTGATGGCTTAAGTCCTACTACTTCTATACATAACTCTCTACTCTCTTTTCACCTTCAACCTGTTCCCATATAACTTTTTCATACTCTTATTAAGGAACTCAAATCTACCACCCCCTCAGCTGATCTCTTACCTGCTGAATATCTTCAAAAATCTGCAGACACCATAGCCTACCCCATCTCCATCCTGATTAATAGAACTATAATCAAAGGCTCCAGCCCCTCTATCTGGAAGATATCTCATATTATCCCTCTGCATAAATGTGGCAACTCCAATGAATTATCAAATTATAGACCCATAGCCATATTATCTCCCCTGGTGAAAATAATGGAGAAATGTGTACACAGACAACTGATAAACTATCTTATCCAAAACAAATTGCTAGACAACTCTCAACATGGTTTTAGACCATTTCACAGCACCACCTTTGCCCTTCTATCTTTTCTGATGCCATTAACAAAAATCTCAAGTAATAACTTTCTTTCCTCAGCCCTCTTTATTGATCTCCCTAAAGGCTTTGATATGGTAAACCATCATCTACTCATAAATATACTCAGATCCTTTTCTCTAGATAAGCTGGCCATACAATGGTTCCAATCTTAGATAAATGATAGACAGCAGGCTGTACCATGGCAAAACAACTTATCTACCCATCTTTCCATCACCCTTGGCATTCAACAAGGTTCCATATTAGGACCTCTCCTATTTTCTGTTTTTATTAATGACCTGCACTCTGTCATTCCACAAGCCACCTGTATTCTATATGCAGATTATTCCACACTAATATGCTCAGCCACTTCCTCCTCTGATCTACAGATTCTAACCCAAAATGTGTTTAACATAGTTGAAAATTAGCTCCTTAACCGCCGACTCATATTGAATCCTAAGAAAACAAATCTATTACTATTCTCTCCAACCCGTAGGTCCTCCCCACTTATCTTTACTGTTAAATCAAACAATGGCACCATCATATCCCCTGATCCCACTAACAAACTACTAGGGGTATTAATTGATACCAACCTTAAGTTTGATGTGCATATTAACAATACTATAAAAATACTCAATAAAAACGTGGCTCCTATATAGGATTAAGCCCTTCCTTACCCCATTAGCTAGGACTATTATTGCCCATACCCACTTACTCTCTATCCTCCTTTACATCTCCCCCATATTTACAAACCTGAGTAAAAATGACCTCAACAAATTGGCAAACTCCTATAATAACATTTCTAGATTTGCCACTGGAGCTGCATACAGAACCTACCACTTTAATAACTTGGCTCAATTAGGATGGTTAGAATTGCCTAACCAACTCCTATACAACCAAATTATAATTGCGCATAAGATTCTTTATTAGCCTGATAATATTCCCATACTCAATAACCTTATTACCCCATACAATAACCTTAAGACTCTCTGCTCATCCGACAGATCACTAGTACAAATAGTTAAAACCTACAACACAGCCGGTGACTCCTTGTTCTCTAACTCCATTGGCAAAACCTGGAACTCGCTGCCTACTGATCTTACTTTGGTTTCCTCGTTAACCCTTTTCAAAAACAAACTTAAACAATACCTCAATACACGTTGGCTATGTCCCTGTACTTACCCTGACTAACTCTTTCCTTTATCTCTAGGTCAAATGACACTTTTTACTGTAGTAAGTTTGTATGTCACTGTTAGCCCATGAACCGAGTGTCCATCAACATGTAAGACTTATGTCTCTGTATATGATTTCTCTGTCATATTATTCAAATGAATTCTCTATCTGCATCTGTCATATATATACTGTAAAGAAATGTAATGAACTATTATGTACTTTCATGTGTAAATTTAATGAAATGTAATTAGCTGTCATGTTCATTGTTGGAGCTTTTCTCCCTGGGGCTCTGCTGAAAATGGACATATATCCAACTGGACTAGCCCAGTCAACAAATGTAAAATAAAATAAAAAATAAATAAATCTTGTCAATATTTGCCTGAGTTCCGTATCTATAAAAATAACGGTTGTATTGAAGCAAATACACTTCTCTTAGTTCATGCATATCCTTTAAATTAATCAGGTTTACAAAATTTAATAAGTGTTCAGCTGTAGACATAATTCTAGGTTTCTTATCAGCAGTGATGTCCTTATCAGATACAATACAGTTAAAATCACCAGTCATTATGACCTCACTTTTCATATAATGGGCTATGGTGTCTAGATAATTTTTGGAATCTTTAGCTCCTAGCCCTGGAATCCAATAAGAGTTTACCAAAGTATATATTTTCCTATTCCATTCAATTGCAACAATGTTTAACATACTGTTTTTATCAACTTAAGTATCCATTACATTAGAAATAACTGGATAATTCTTCCACAGAATGACAGTGCCTCTTTTTTAGATCTAAAACCAGAGCCTGTCAGAATTAAATCATTATTTAATGGTAATTTAATAACATCCTTATTGAGTAAAAATACTATTTGAGATTTATGTGACTTCAGGTATTTAAGTAGGCTTCTCCTCTTTGCTGGATTATTTAGTCAGTTAATATTAATAGATACATATTTAAAATCAGACATTTGTAAGAGAACATATTACTAAAAAATGCTTTTATGTAAAAAACTATTATATACATCAGAGATAATGATAAAGAACATGCAGCTATGGACAAAACATTTAAAGCAATTAAAATATTATCTAACAATATAACCTTAAAACATTCTACCATGGAATAACATATTCATAGTTTGGTGATAAAAATCAAACTAACTACATCTCAACCTTCACATTAGACTGACTACACTCAGCTCATGCTTCTGATTCATGCATGTATGTTCCCTAGCTTGATATGAATCATTTTAAGAAAGCCTTTCTTTATGTTATTAAGAAAGAAAAGGCTACTTAAGTCCCATTTTACTTTAAATAAGCCACATTAGTCATCACTATTCCCATCTTCTCTTATAACCTCTTCTTGGTCCTCAGACTACAATTAGAAGGTTATCAAATGTTAATTTCACATTTGTTATTATAAAGGTCAAGAAGTTGCATATTTTTATTTATTTTATTTACTGTGTATTAAATTATTTAAACAACAATCTACTAGCTATATACGTCTATTTGTCCCTGTCTCCTTCTCTTCCAGCTTATACTATCTTAATAATATAGTATCCCTTCTATTCATTCCTTATCACCTAAGCTTCTATGAATATGTACAGCATCTTAAAATCCAATACCCAGACTCTCAAACAGACACCAACCCAGCATTTAATAAGTTTATCCACCATATAACCACCCGCTCTCCTAATTCCTCGCCCCCCCCAAATACCACCACCCAACTAAATAATGCTACATTAGCTTAAAAACCAAAAGCTACAAAAAAATCATAAACAAATTTTTAAGACTCATAAGCAACTTAAAAATTAATCTTATGAAGGATGGAGACATCCACCCCAACCTGGCCCATCCACAACAGTAGACCCAAGCATACCATCTAACAACCCAACATGCACTACCCAGATTGATAGACTTCCAAACTAATTTCTGGTCTGTCATCTCAACATCAGAAGCCTAAACAATAGGATCCATAGCCTACATGGACTCTTAGCTATTCACTCCCCTGATATCCTCTGCCTCACAGAAACCTGGTTAAAACCAATAACCAGAGATAATGAAATAACCCCCCCCCCCCACACACACACACACACAGTACAACATCCTTAGACTGGACCGGATCTCCAGGAAAGGTGGCGGGGTAGCTGTACTATACAAGTCTACCCTAACAATAACAATTGACACCCAACACCACTCCTGTTTGGCAATGCAGAAATTCTCATCACCAAACTAATAATAAACAAAAATAAATGCAGATACATTGCCAGCATTTATATTCCATCCGCCAAGAATGATAATACTCTAGAAAATATCTTACATTGGCTAGCTTCTAACTATCCCCAGGAAACCATTGTCTTGGGGGACTTTAACATTGATTGGAACACCTGTTCATCTGAAACTTCCTCCACTCATTTAAACCTCCACAGGTTTACTCAGATCATTGCCACCCCCACCAGATTTAGAGTCAAAGATAGTATCCTTGATTGGATACTTATTAACAGCCATCCCCAAAAGTACAAGTCAGTTACATTACCCGATGATCTAAGCTATCACTGCCTTACCTATATTATTAGGCTCAAAGCCGACATTCTCAACCAGCCCACCTACAAAACTATAAGAAACGTCAGGAACTTTAACCTTGACAACTTCCAAAAAGAACTCAAAGCATGTAATTGGAATGTCTTGAAATAACTCCCATTACAAGAAACAGTCAAGTACTTCAATACCAAATTTCTGGCTATCCATGCTCCTACCTGTACCATCTGTGTAAAAGCCACGGTTGCACCGTGGCTATCTAAAGAAACAAAAGCCAAAATTAAACTAAGAAACAACGCCTGTGCCAGGTGGCATTTTACCAAAGCCTCTATGGACCAAGTAAGATATTGGCAGCTAAGGAATCAGACCACAAAATCTGTCATTCTAGACAAAAAAATAATCACTACACCCTCCTACAACAAAAAAAAAATCAGCTTAAACCTCAAAAGTTCTGGGCTGTTATTAACAATCTTCTCCACCCAGACCATTCCACCACTCCTACCCCATCAGCTGCCCTTGATAAATCCCCTGTTGAAATTGCAAACAGCTTCAACTCCTTCTTTACTGAAACTATCCAGTCTCTAGCTACCCATCTCATTCCACTGGACACAAACACCAGCTCTGGCACATCTAGCCCTGATCCACCTAGCACCCAACCCACCTTTACCTTTCAAACCTTATCTACCAACCTGATCCGGACCTTACTCAAAAAGCTAAAACCTACTACACTAGCTGCTGACCACCTCCCAGCTGAATATCTTCAAAAAGCAGCTGATGCCATAGCACTTCCCATTTCTATTCTGATCAACAGATCCATCTCAGAAGGATCCATCCCAGCAATATAGAAAATATCACATGTTATATCACTCCATAAAGGAGAAAGTTCCACAGAATTATCTAACTTTAGACCTATAGCCATTCTTTCACCATGAGCTAAAATCATGGAAAGATGTATGCACAAACAAATCATGCACTTTCTTATTCAAAACAGAAAGCTCGCCGACTCTCAGCACGGCTTTAGGCCATTACACAGTACCACCACGGCTCTTCTATCTTTCTCTAATGACATCAGTTTTCATTGTAACAACAACAAACTATCTTCAGCACTCTTCCTAGATCTCTCAAAAGCTTTAGATATAGTCAACCATCAGCTACTGCTCAATACCCTACAAACCATCGGTTTAGACCAAGATGCAATACAATGGTTTCACTCCTACCTAAACAGTAGACAGCAGGCTGTCTTATGGCAGAGCAAACTGTCATCCCAACTTCCTCTAACCCTAGGTGCCCCACAAGGGTCCATAATAGGTCCCCTTCTTTTCTCTATCTTTATCAGTCATCTGCACACCACCATCCCAGGAGCTACCTGCATCCAATATGCAGATGACTCAGTGCTAATATGCTCCGCCTCCTCTCCTACACAACTTCTAACCCTCACCCAGACCACTTTCACCATGGCAGAAACATGGCTAGCTAATTGCCACCTGCTTCTAAATCCTAACAAAACCAAGCTACTACTTTTCTCCCCTAACCGTAGAATTCCTCTTCCTTCCTTCAACATCAAATCTAGCAATAACACCATTATCTCCCCTGATGACCATACAAAGCTAATAGGCATAATAATAGAAAACAACGTTAAATTTGATAAACATGTCAATCAAACTATTAAGTCCATCAACAAAAAACTTGGCTCCCTGTACAGAGCCAAACCTTTCCTCACCCCCCTAGCTAGGGTAGCTATTGCAAGATCACACCTCCTCTCTACCCTTATGTATGCCTCCCCTGTACTCACCAACCTATCCAAAACCGATCTCAACAAATTATCAAGATGTTACAATCATATAGCCAGATTCACTATAGGCATGGCTTTTAGGACCCACCATTGCCAGAACCTCAAAGCACTGGGATGGCTAGAGTATCCTACCCTTCTAAAGTTCAACCAGCTTACAGTAGCACATAAAATACTCCATCAACCTGATAACACCCCTGCCTCAAAAATATTCTCACTCCTCATAGAGCCCCCAGGCCATTATGCTCAGCTGATAAACTAATGATACTGACCCAAAAATCCAACAACTCTGCAGGCGATGCTATATTTGCCAACTCAACTGGTAAAATCTGGAATCTACTCCTTACTATCGTTACCAAGGAACCCTCACTACCCCTATTTAAAAGAGAACTAAAAAAATACCTCACATCTCATTGGCTGTGCTCTTGTTCTAAACCTAACAACTTCACTAATACATGTCTTGCTACCCAACCTGCTGTTTAGCCAAGTATCTATGCCTCATAGCATTTGAGTGTCTAAGCATTGTGAATTATGAGATCTGATTGTATTCTATGTTCACATTTTCTGATACGTCTTTGCCAATCAGATGTAAGTCCACACATTGTGTATATTGATATCTGCCTGTATTCTTTGTCTATATTTTTCTAAACATGTCTGCCTGAGTTTATCACTCAGTGATGTATGTACTGTCTCTTTTTTGGTATGTGGAGCTTTTCTCCCCAGGCCTCTGCTGAAAATGGACATATATCCAGTCGGACTATCCCAGTCGACAAATGTAACATAAAATAAAATAAATAAATAAAATGTATCATATACCATTTACTATTAATATGAACAATGTACTTCAGTTATAATCCATGTGTACTATGCTGTTTGAAAGAACAAATACACCATCCCTTTTATATCTGGAAATCATTATTCTAGTTCCTTCTTTTGTTATATACCTTCATTTCTTACAAACAATCCACTATCTTGTTTATGCATTATATCACAGGGATTCGAACTAAGCTGAAATATTTTTAATAAAATCTATCAAATATAATCAGTGATTTTTAAATCAAATACCACAAAATATAATAATGTGTGTCTTACTAGACATTTCTTATTATACAGAAAGTTTACTCCAGGGATCATTCCAGTTGCCTTACTGGATAGGGGCACTGTGAACTAAAATCAGATGGGACGGTGCCTGGGCAATTTTTGGGGACTTGGCTTGTAAAGGCACCAGGGCCATTAGCATAGTACACACCTATGAACCTAAACTACAGTGTGTCAATCTGTTATTATTTAACAAGCAATCAAAAGTACAAACCAATTAGTTTTAAAGCTCATTTTTTTACTTGTAATTTATTATATTAATTCATTATGTATGATTTAGTACAATGTGTTTTAATTCCAAGATATGAATGTTTTTAGGTTAATTTATCAGTGTTAATACTTAAATCACACTGCATTTGCCATTTTAACATTCTAATACATCACTTCCTGTTAAAAGGGTGAGTTGAAAGGTTAGTTTTTACTTTAAGGAAGAAGAAGAAGGTAACAACAACAACAACAACTTATAGGACCTTTTAAAGCTTATAACGCCTCACAAAAGTGCTCACACCACTAAATAGCTTCTTTTAAAGCTAAATTATATAAAAGGCATAACAATAGCTTGTTTAGCTTTATTTACATGCACAAAAATGCTAGCGGTATTCGGTAGTGAATTTAAACACTTCCGTCTTAAATATTCACCCTTCAAAGCCATCTAATAAAAAAAATCTTGAAACTCCTTAAACTTTCAAATACTTAAACAAATACAGATTAAATATTTTTAGAAACTCTGCATGTACAGATAAACTGACGACAATCATGAGTATTTATTTTTAACATTCATTTTAAAATAAAGGCTTGGCTAGTTACTTTAAACAGTAAGTGACTACTAAATATTATAGAAGAGGATTCCTATGTTTCATATGTGGATGTTTTCCTCAGGTTTTCATGTGTTACTTTATATGAAGCTTTCTAACCATCTTTAAAGAAAACCTAACAATAAAACTATTGTTGAAAGAATGCCAGCAATGTGTGATAAGAATTCAGCTAGTAAAGGTGATAATGATGTGGTAATTGTTTAGTGGTATTCCAATACTTCCTTTTGTGTAGGTAAAACAGCCACGTCTGTGAATTAGAATGCAACTTAGATTACTTTCTTTGCTTTCATTTTAAATTCCAAGTATTGTGTTTAGTAGCACAGCACAAAACCATATTAAGAACTTAAAATGTTTGTTTCTTTCCTAAGTTTCATCAAATTGATATTTCACATTTAAAAATACATTTGATATCACTGATTAAGCTATATTTAGAATTAATTAGCTTCATTTATATATGTAACTTGGTGGTGCTGCGGTAGTGTTGTCGCCTCACAGTTAGACGTTGCCCGTTCGATTCTCAGAGTGTCTTCTGTGTGGCGACATGCGTGAATGGGCGTTCCTTCGTTGAAGGTTGTGCATTAGGCCCGGCAAGCCAGCACATAAAAAAAATCTACTGCCAATCATTAGCGGACCGGAGTTCCACTGTGGCGACCCCTAACCGGGAAAAGCCGAAAGACACAAACTTATATATGTAACTTAAAAGAAGCATATTTGAAATAAGGAATAAACATGATTTACCTTGTAAAAAGTGGTATTGTTACCTGATCCTTACTATTCATATACTTCTGTGTGTTACAGAAACAATATTACAATGAGAATGAAGTCATTTTTCATTTATCTTTCATTTTTTTACTGTTTTTATATTTAACTTACCATTCATTCCTTGTTGCATTTCTTTTGAGAGATATAGACAAACTCCAGTCTATTTCATTTGTTTTTCCCCCTAGAATTTTATCCCTCTGTATAAACTTCAAAGTGTCTTCCAAAGTGTTATAAGTCCTCTGTCCTTCTGTAAGATGAATCTTTATTTTTGCTGGAAACAAACTTTATGCTTTAATATTGTTTGTCTTTAAGCCCTTTATACGGGGTACATATGCCTTTCTTTTTTACATAACTGAAGTTGAATAATCATTGTCAAATCTTAAGATGTTTCTTTTATTTTAACTTTATAATTAGTCCATGCTGTTTTTAAAACAAGATCTTTATCTTTGCTGGAAAAGAATCTATCACTGACCTTGGTGCAGGTGGATTTTTCTTTATTGATGTATTGGAAAGTGAACAGTATACCCTCTCAATACCAAAGGAAAGAGCTTCAGGCAGGTACAATGCCTTATGCAGCCAGGTATTTAGAAATGAAATCATACTGTCTCCTTCCTCTTTCTCTCTGGGATGCCATAAATCCTAATGTTGTTCTAGATCTTCCTTTTTTCCCTGAAATAAACTATTTTGTTTCATGATAAATTCAGTATTATACACCTTCTAAGCGTGCACGCTTGATGGCAACCCCCACAGCGCGTTCTCACTCTTAATCATTCTTACATCTAAATCAGTTGTCTCTTCTACATTTGAAATTTGTGGAGATTGTTGTTTGAGCTTCACTCATCACTTTTACCTGTTTTTTACATTGCTCCTTAATGTTTTCTATTTCACTTTCCAGTTTATCTATCTTGATACAAGTTCATTGATGTTGCTGAGTATAGACTGAATGTCTGTCTTCACTGTATTGTTCTGTATACCGGGTTTTGAGGGACTCATTCTGAGGGAATTAGTCTCTTGACAGTAAAAAGCAATGAGAATGGTTTCAAACTTATTTTTTCTTGTAGTTTATGCAGAAGTAGTTTAATTATGCATACATCGTTTTGAAACATATTCTTTGAATTTTTCTGTAAAAATCTGTCAGAGATGTTAAAATGAAGCAGTGCAAAAATGCAATGCTGTTAACTGCTCACCATCTTGGCCATGCCCATCAGTGTATCATTTTTAATATACTAATATAACTATTACTACATTTGTAGTGCACTTTTTCACATACTGTCAACTTTGATATATTTTTACTTAAAAGGTTCTTTCAGAATCTTTTATATGGGTTTTAACTTGGTTTCTCTGGAGTCCAGCCATGGAGCTGTCTAGTTTTATTGAAGGGACATTTTTACTGAAACTGTTATAGTTTTAAGATTTAACTTCTTATCCCATCTCAAACTGTTAGACTGTGGATTGTAAAGTCTGCTGGAATGAGTGCAAAGTTACTTCTATATCTCCACTTATTAGTCTGTGAGGTAATAAGAGGGTTGTCTTATATCTTGAATTAATAACATTTAAGTAATTGATTATAAATCTGTTTGCATTTACATGATTTTATGGGTTCCTATTAACAGATCGCAGATGCAGTTTGTCGAATGTGTCTTGATCGAACCAAAAAGGGCGAAAAGGCAAAATAGAGAAGTGGCGCTTTCGTTACTTTGCCATTTTTGGCACTGTAGTACGATCTCAAAGTTGGTATATTTAAGTAGGGTGTGTGGGGGGGGTGGGAAGTGAAGCCCCCCACATTATGTAATGTTTTAAATTTTTTTTTGTTTTTTTTTTAAATTTTGGAACAGTGATTTTTTTCCCTTGGAAAAAAAAAAGCTGTTCTGAGGTTTTGACATTGTAAGTTTTCGCTTACATGTTGTTGTTGTCTTTTGGCTTTTCCAGGTTAGGGGTCACCAAAGCAGAACTCCGGTCCGCTAATGATTGGCAGTAGATTTTCACGAACGCCAAGGTGCCAGCTCAACGTTCAACCTTCAGCGAAGGCACGCCCATTTGGGGTTGATTATTTATCGTTCCTTTTTGTAAACGTGAGATAATATAATATACACCCGGTTTTATATGTGGTAGATACAGACATTAGTATGTAGATTATGTGATATTCTAAAAAGACACATGGATTTAATCAGTGCATGTTTGTTTAGAATGAGATTAAGTAAATTTTAGTAACATGGTTTGGAGACTGAACTGACTGCAACAACTTCCCTCCTCAGCATTGTCGAGAAGGCCTTTGTCCACATAGTTCTAAACAGGGTGCAATGACTTGTTGAAGGTGTTTACCTGGAGGTGCAGTGTGCATTCAGATGGGAAGGTTTATGATCGACATGATCTTCTCACTAAGGAAGCTGCAAGAAAAGTGCTGTGAGCAAAGAAAACCATTGCTCTAACTAAGGCATTTCATTTAGTCAGTAGGAAAGGCCTCTTCCCCCTACAAAAGAGGTCTGGATGTCCCCACAAACTTCTGAAGATGATTAGAACCTTCCAAGATGACATGCAAGGTGTCATACAATATGATGGTTCCTCCTCAGGCACATTCCCAATCAGGAACAGAGTGAAGCAAGGATGTGTACTTGCTCTGACACTCTTCAGCATCTTTTTGTCTCTGTTACTCTCCAGGCTTTTAATGAGTCTGAAGATGGTGTATACCTCCACACTAGAAACACTGGTAATCTCTTCAACCTCACACGCCTTTGAGCAAAGACCAAGGTGTAGACAGTACTGATCAGAGAAATGCTGTTTGTAGATGATGCTGCCCTGGCTGCTCACACTGAGGAAGCATTACAATGCCCCATAAGCTCCTTTGCTGGTGCTTACAGAGAGTTTGACTTCACAATCAGCCTCAAGAAGACCAACATCATGGGGCAGGATGTCAGCAGCATCCCCTGCATCTTCATTGGTGATCACACTCTCAAGGTGGTGAAGGACTTCACTTACCTGGGCTCCACCATCACCAGCAACCTCTCCCTGGACGATGAGCTGAATACCCAGATTGGTAAGGTAGTAACAGCAATGGCACTGATAACAGCAAGGGTCTGGTACAACTCCAAACTGACCATCAACATTATGATGAAGGTGTACCAAGCATTTGTGCTTAACATGTTGCTCTATGGCAGTGAAACATGGACCCTGTACTCCTGTCAATAATGCAGACTCAACGAGTTTCATCTGCACTACCTCAGAATGATCCTGGGCATCACCTGCAAGACCATATCCCAAACAAGAACATCCTAGAGCAGGCATGGATATCAAGCATGTTTGCCCTGCTCTCCCAAATGCACTTCTACTGGCTTAGTCATATCAGGCGCATGTGAGACAGTCGAATCCCCAAAGACCGTCTGTATGGTGAGCTTGCCACAAGTTCCAGTCCCATAGGAAGGCCCATTCTATGCTTCAAAGAAGTCTGCAAGTGTGATATGAAGGCAGGCAGCATCCTTCTAACAGGCTGGGAAGCCAAAGCCGCAGACCACATCACTTGGACACTGGCCATCAAAACAGGTAATCAGATGAGTGAAAAGAAGAGAGAGGACCTCTAGGAAGAGAAGCAAGAGTGCAGATGGCAGAGGACAGCTTTGGTACCTAGACAGCTAGGCACTGACTACACCTGCACAAACTGTAACAGAGTCTGCCAGTCATAAAATTGGACTTTACAATCACAGCAGGCACTGCATTTCAACCACTGACTGATTTTGTGATGCAAACATTATTGTTTCTCGAGACAGAGAAAGGTCATCACAGTAACATGGTGCAGCTGTGATTTCTAATATAATTGAACTCTTTAACTAAAGAAGTTTTTTTCCTTCTCCACAAGGCTGAGTGATCTCAGAGTTACTATATTTAGAGAGGTGGGGTTTGGGGTGGGGTGCAACTTCCCCTCTGGAAGTGCAGGGGATTCTTGCACCTCCTGTAAAAAAATGCTTATCTTTGTTTTATTAGTAGAAATCAGCTGTGGAAAAAGTTACTGATGTGTTAGCTTGAGAGGGAACCTAGAAGGCAGTGGAAGAGGAGCAAAATTTAAGCAAAACTTGTCCACTGGTTTATTTGGAATTTTCTTGGGTTCCCTATACATCCTTACTGATGTGTGTTAACCCTAACTCTCCAATGCCCCTAGCCCCATCCCTACATAACTTGATAGATAGAGATATAGATGTATAGATAAATTAGCTATTCCCCTATGCTTATCTAACATAGTCCCCATTTTTTGGTTTCTCCATGTTTGCAATGTCGGAGATATATACAAATTGCAAGGAAGTGTGGAGTGTGTGTGGAGGAAAGACTCAATTGGTTTGCTTATTTTTATTTAAAATTTATAATGATCATTTTATGCTCAACATGTGTGGCTGCTTGACAAGTATTTTTTTTTCATATGAGCAGCTGGTTTGTGAGTGGGATTTGTTAAGTGGCAAAAAATGTGGGCTTCATCTGTAAGGTGCACTAGTCACAGAAACACTCTTAAATGTATAGGAAGTTTGAACAGTTTTATTCTAGAAGAGTAAGATCTTAATTACATTAAATGGTGATGTACAAATTCAAATACTACACCTGGATAATACTGTTATTGATTATACTATGACAGCAGTTATGCAGACCCAGTTAAGCTAATTAAATTGTTAAAAAGCCAGGCTGACCCTGAAAAATTGATTATCAAGGCACTTTGTAATACTGTAATAACTTTAAGCAACTTAAGCGCAGTTACTAATAAAATAACTTATGTATATAACAGACAACACGTACTACAGCTTTTAATGTACAAGGTTTGCTTTCTGATACAAATACAGAGGATGATTCTCCATTTACCTCAGAACTTATGTTCCTACAAAATACCAGAACTAACACCATTTAGTCTTACAGTCCTTTATAGTACTTTTTGTACCATCTGGATCTTGTCTATGAAAGCAGTCTTTTGAAGTCTGCTTGTTGTCATGCAGTCTGCTAATAAGCTGGTTTTTGTTCTGTTTCAACGTGAATTATGTGGCAACCATCAAGATTTATTGAGTCATCCTTATCTCTGGTCATCTTTGCAGTTGTACTAGTCAGGAATTCATCCTTATCTGCAGTTTTCCTTGCCGTTGTACTAGTCACGGAACAATTGTTACACAGTATGGATGCCAAACATATAACCATTTTATTTTTTTCCTACTTTCTCTACTTATTTTCAGCTAAGAAAGTTTTATCCCTTTAATATATTCTAACAATTCCCCCTTTTGTTGATATGTATTCTTTGGTTAGATCATAATTTTCATTGTGATTTACAGAAAACACATTAAGAAACAAAACCTTTAGTTTTATTTTGATACAACAGGTTAAAACACAATTCCACACAGTTAGTGCAATGATAACAAGCATTACTACTAGAATTGGGTGTATAATCCAGTCTAAAAACTTTTTGTCTTTTGCAGCCATCCTGTAAAAATGTCAAACCAATTATGAGCTGTGTCTGCTTCAGTTTTTTCAACTACCTTGATTAATTTGCTTTTTACAATCACAGAACTTAATTCATGACTTAGAATTGTTCTATTAACCTTTTGCAACTGTTTAATTAACTGTTCACTTTTGTTAATTACCTCATACAAAGAATCTAGAGACAGACTAATAATTACAAGAGGCAATACCTGATGTTTCCATTTAAAAGACACAGACATTTTACTTTCTGGGGTAAACATGTGAGTTTCATTATGCCACACCAAATGAGTGATATTACTAAGATATCCCACAAAGGGTGCCTGCTTAGAAAACTCATATTTTGATTTGTTACAATACATATGAATTGAGGAGTGATCTATGTGAACATTTCAAAACTTGATGGCAAAATTGTCCATTTACACAGATTTACAGAGTGTTGTAGAAAACTATCTCTACACACTCTCAACTTAAACACTTCCAACTCTACATATATATCTAACTAATAGCTAATCCTTCCCAATGGCTAATCCAACCATCCCTTCTCAGATTCTACTCTGCTTCACTCTTGTACCACTACCACTTTTAACCTTTGCCTATTTACTGTCCTCATATGAGCACCCTATATATCCACACACTGACTACCCCAATCAACAAACTAACTCTCAACCCTTACCATACCTACATAACCATACAAACATAATATGCTCACCCAGCTACCTACTTGCTATGTATCATAGAACACTACATATTAAATATAATTCACTACATCTCAAGAGACTGTTATTTCCATACAGCAAGTTCCCTAACCTAAGCTATCTAGGACAACTCCTCTCATTAAAGGATGGTGATATTCATCCTAACCCAGGCCCAACAACATCTATCTCTCTCAAACTCCCACTTTTTGAAGAAATCAGTCAACCAATTACCCCTTCGCTAAACCACCTAACTCCCTCCTACTAGCTCATCTTAATATACGTAGCATTAACAACAAAGTAACTCAACTCCATGCTCTCCTGCAAGTGTACTCCTTTGACATTATCTGCCTAACAGAAACATGGCTGAAACCTACCATCAAGGATAATGAAATTATCCCACCTGGATATAATATCCTAAGAATTGATAGAGTAGCTAAGAAAGGTGGAGGGGTTGCTATTTTATTCAAATCTGGATTACAATTAACCACATACAACTGTAATCTACCTCTAGATTCCCATGCTGAGATTCTCATTTCTAAACTTGAACTTAACAATGCCAAATCAATCTAAATTATCTGTGTCTAGCTGCCCCCTGGAAATAACATAGCCACCATGGAAAATATCCTTTGCTGGCTATCCCAACACCTGCCTCAAGAAACGATAATCCTAGGTGATATAAATTTGGATTGGAATTGCTATTGTACCAGCCTTCCTTCCTCCCACATTAACCTACATGGTTTTTCTCAAACCATTACCTCACCCCAGAATAAATAAAGCTAACAAGAAAGCAAACATACTAGACTGGATTCTTATACATAGTCATACTCACTACTATAATTCTGGAACCCTCCCTGACGATATAAGTGACCATTCACTTACCTACTTCATCAGGCATAAATCCAACAATCCCATTCTAACCTCTATCAGAAGTATTAGATCCAAAAATAAATTTAACCCTGATTTATTCCAAATGGAACTAAGAGCATGCAACTGGGTTCCCTTAAAACACCTCCCTTTAGATGAAGCCGTTAATTTCTTTAACTCTAACTTCCTTTCCATTCTCAATCACCACGCTCTAACCAGATCTATTAGAATTAAGGCCAATTCTGCCCCATGGCTATCCAATGAAACCAAACATAAAATTCAACTCAGAAATAAATATTGGGCCAAATGGAGAATGACTAGAAACCCTGTTGACCAACGAACCTTTAGACAACTTAGAAATGACACTAAGAAGGCCATACTTTCTGATAAAAAAATACTACTTACAATTTCAACAACCTAATCACAACAACCCACAAAAATTCTGGGCTAGCATTAAGCAGTTACTCCACCCAGGCCAATCCACTACACAAAAACCCCAATATACAGATCAGAAAAACCCTATCCATACAGCTAATACCTTCAATACCTTCTTTACAGATGCTATCCAAACACTAACTAGTCACCTAATACCTTCACACTACCTTCTTACACCTCAACCCCACTCCCTCCTTTTCAGTTTAAACCAGTCCCAACCAAACTTATTCAAAACCTTTTGAATAAACTGAAACCATGCTCTCCTTCTGCAGACCAACTACCTTCTGAATTTCTACAGTTATCATCCAATGCTATTGCCTACCATATTTCACATCCCCACCTTATGGAAAGTCTCCCATGTTATCCCCCTGCATAAAGGTGGACACTCCATTGAGCTACCAAACTATCACCCTATTGCCCTACTCTCTATGTTAGCTAATATTATGGAGAAATGTATCCACAGGCAATTACTCCACCACTTAATTGAAAACAATTTACTTTCCAACTGTCAACATGGTTTCAAACCCTCACACAGCACTACCACTGCCCTCCTTTCCTTTACTGATTACATTAACAATCAATGAAACCTAAATAATCTTTCTTCTGCTCTATTTATTGACCTGTCTAAAGAATTTGACATGGTAAACCACCAGATTATCATAAACATACTAGAATCTCTGTCATTAGACCCACTTTCCATAACATGGTTCCAATCCTACCTTGACAAATGACAGCAAGCAGTACTATGGCATAACAGTCTATCCACCCATCCACCCATTACCCTAGGTGTCCTCTGGGGTCCATACTTGGACCTCTCCTCTTCTCCATATTTATAAATGACCTTCATCTAGCTATCCCCCAAGCCACTTGTATACAATATGCTGATGACTCCACACTACTATGCTCAGCTACATGCTCCCAAGACCTTCACTCTCTCACCCAGAAGGTATTCAACATAGTTGAACAATGGTTCACTCAGCGTTGTCTTCTTCTGAACCCAAAGAAAACCAAACTCCTCCTCTTCACTCCTACTCAAAAGTACTCTCCTCTTCATTTCTCTGTGACATCCACCAGTGGTATCATAATATCTCCAGACTCCACCACCAAACTTCTAGGTGTCACCATCGACAATAATCTGAACTTCGACATCCATATCAACAATACTATAAAGACTGTCAACAAAAAAATCACCATGCTCTATAGGATTAAACCCTTCCTATCCCCTACTGCCAAAACTACTATAGCTCAGACTCATTTGATCTCAACACTCCTTTACGCCTCTCCTATTTTTACTAATCTATCCAAGACTATCTTCAGCAAATTGGAATCATCCTATAATAACATTGCAATATTTGCAACAGGAAACCCTTTTAGAACACACCATTGTATAAATCTAAATCAGCTAGGATGGTTAGAACTACAACACCTGATTAAATTTCACCAACTAACCATTGCTCACAACATTCTTTACAAACCTTCTAATACTCCTAGTTTATCTAGCCTTATCACCCCCTATAAAAATCTAAAGTCTCTACACTCTTCACACAAACTTCTTGTACACACCTCTAAATTTAATAACAGGGCCAATTCTCTCTTCTCTTATACTGTAGGGTAAATCCTGAAATATTCTCCCTAATGACCTCTCCTCACTCACTTCCTTATCACTCTTCAGAAACAGACTTAAAATTTTACCTCAAATCATACTGGCTATGCCCTTGTACCAAACTAGACTAGTCATCTATCTCTTTATACTTGACCTTGCCTATCCTGTGCTTACTATCCACTGTTACATCTTCCTTCTTACTATACTTCTCTTATGTCTCCCTATTGTACACCATTTCACTTCTCCTTACATACCTTTTTTCAAGTAAATTCTCAGTAACATCACTTCATAACTATCTTCCTTTCTCTGCTATTGTCTTTACCTGTACTATGTCCCTGTACCTTTTTTTTGCACTGTTTATGACTCTTGTCCACTTTTCACACCCTGTGCTAACCTCCATGCTTTACTGCATGTTACCATTGCTTGGTTATTTTTATTATATTTTTACTATTTTTGCTATTTTTTTCTTACAAATTTTTGCTATTTGTTGTTTGTAATTTGTAATTGTATTTTATTCATGAATTGGAGCTTATCTCCTCGGGCCTCTACTGAAAATGGACATATATCCAGTTAGACTAGCCTGGTCAACAAATGTAAAATAAAAAATAAAATAAATAAATAAAATGGTTCATACACTGGATAATGTTGTCTACATATCAAACCATTCGCTGTCCAGCATACGCCAAACATATTCATTATTTACCATCAGTTTTGCTTGCACAGAATTTTTCTGCATTTGTATATACATAGACTGTAATGTACACTTAGTCCAGTCTACAAAAAACTATAAAAAACAAAATAGATATTGGTCTAGCTAGCACACTCTTAAAAACATATATATTTACATTATTTACATTTGCTGTTGTCTGCCTTTTGCTCTTATGTATTCTAAACAGGTGTACTTTAGGAAGCTTTATTTTTATCTTCTGAAAAGAAAATACATGCATGTCACTTTTGTGACTTCAGTTCTTCACTGCTTTTAACTACTCTCATTTGAGCTCTATGCACTAGAACTGTTCTGTTTTTCTTTTTTACCTTTTGACAGATTATCTGGAATGCTCATTTAAAATGTTTCCGAGTAAGGCATTTGGTTTTATTATTTCACTGTAGCATGCTTTGTAGCAACCTTGACTGTGTGTACAAATCTGCTGAAGTTTTTTGCTTTATGACTTTACTGGCTTTATCTTTTACAGTTATTCTTTAAGCTAGGCTATTAGTGTGCTGTAAATTAGTCTCTGTCAGCTCAGCTAATTTATCTTTTCTATCCCATAACTGCTGTTCAAGGTCTGGATTTTTTTTCTTTAACTCTTCACTATCCAGATTTTTCTCGTCTTGTAACTACTGCTTAAGAGTTTCATTCTCATCCTGTAATTTTGCATGGGCTGTTTTATATTTCTCAGCAACCTGTTCTGCTGATTCTAAAGCTCCTATGCACTTCAGAAAAAGTGTTTGCATATCTTTTCTAAACTTTTTGAACTAATTTTGCCTGTCTTTTAGAAGTTTATTAAATTCTTTTGTCAATTCACCATCAACCTTTTCCCTGTCCTTATCTGTTTTGTGCTGTGCAGTGGCGTCATTCCACTGTTGTACATATTCTCTAAAGGGTGTACAAGATCTACAGGAGATTCTGTTAATAACTGATTTGACTGCTTTTTTAACTCTGAAATTAATGTTTCACATGTGGTGACAAGACATGACTGTTTACCAATGTAGATAAAGAGACTTGTAGGCTGGAAATTAAAATACTTGAAATTTATTACAAAACACAGATTTAGGTAAGTGCTTTTGAGGCAATCCTCTTCTTCAAACCTTAATACAGAAATAAATTAGCACACAAGGTTTAAATACAACCAATAACCAAATAAAAAATCTTTAAAAATCAGTGATGCAACCCTTTTTCAAGAGAGGTTTTAAAAATGCAGTGCTGTTAAGACCAGGTGATAAGTAAGCCTTAAAGTCCACTATCCACCTTAATTCAGCATATTCAGTTTCATTGTTAATATCACCTTTTCTAAGGCTCACATTCATTTTTTGCAAGACCAAGAATTTAAAATTGTGCTGATCATAACAGTCTAAGACATGCTTAGCTAATGCATTAGTAAGTTTGCTGTTCCTGATATCATTAAAATGTTCCCTCACCATTTCCTTCATAGTTCTATTGGTTTTACCAATATAGAATGCACTACAAAGATTGCACTTAGCAAAATACACAATGTTTTTAGTAGAACAATCTGCATAAAATAAAAACTCTACAGGTTTCTGATGCACAGGGTGTAAAATCATGCAGATGGACCAAATGTTATTGCATATTCTGCAGTTTCTACATGGGAAAGTCCCTCTACGTTGTGAGACAAACCTGTCACATGTTTTATTCTGTTTATAGCAGAGTTTCTTTTTCAAATTCTTGCTATTTTTAAAACTAAAACTGGGTGTAGAACCAACAACCCAGCTAATCTCTGAGTCAGTAAGAAGAATGGACCAGTTCTTTTTAATGGTGTCACATGTCTTGTAGACATCATTGGAAAAAGTAAGACATAGCCTATTGACAGGTAATGAGGAGACTTGCTTATCTTGGGGTACATTCATTAAGTGCTCATCTGAGTAGTAAGGTTTGGTTTTGTGACTTTCATGTAAGTCTACTTCAACTATTGCTCTATCAATATCAACCCTCTTGTATCCTCTCTCAACAAACTCTGTGGTGAGACGACTCATAGCATCTGTTAATTCTTCCCTGTTTGTATGCAGTCTCTTGCAATGCAAGACTTGGTTCTTGACTATATTCTTAGTAATGTGCCTAGGATGCATACCAGAACAGTGAAGAAAGTTGTTCTTCCTACAGTCCTTCCTATGTATCCTTGTCGAGATGTTGCCAAACATATTTTTGTTAACATTTACATCTAGAAAGCTGATTTTCTCTTTGGAGTAACTAAAGGAGAAAGAAAGGTATCCAGTGGTGTTATCAAGAAACCTAACAAATGTGTCCAATTGTGTGTCATCACCATGCCAAGCAAAAAATATGTCATCCACAAAACATTTGTAAAATGTAATGTGCTGCTTGTACATGTCAGAGGTATACACCATTTCTTTCTTCCATTGAGCCAAAACAATATTGGCATATGTATTGGCACATGCCGTGCCCATAGCAACTCCCACTTTTTGAAGAAAGAACTCTCTTTGAAACAAAAAAAAAACATTGTTTTCTAGAATCAAGTCCAGAGGAGCACATATCATATTAATTTTAGTACTGCTGAAGTTGCTTTCCTTGATAAGGAACTGTCTGACATTCTCAATCCCTTCATTATTGGGGATAACCGGGAACAAAGAGTTCACATCCAAAGTAACAAAAATCACATCACTTAAATTTACAGCTTGAGTCTCAGCCCAGTCATAAAGGTGTTCTAAAAACTGTTTGTTGTCACGAAGGACAGTAGTTATCTTATTCAACACAAACCTTAGCTGTTTTTCTACATATATAGACATGAGCGAACTTATAAAATTATAATATATAAATAAATAATATTAAAAATCTATTACAAATATAATAATATTATAAAATATATTATATATTTATATAATATATTAAATATATAAAATATAAAATATATTATAAAATCTATTACAAGATCTCAATGCTACGTTGAGATCTAGTAATAGATTTTATAATTTGACTATCAAAGAGAATGAGGCTCTACGAACACTAACTAATGCAGAATATTTAGTCATTAGACTTGCAGTCAAGGGGAGGTGGAATTGTCGTGTTTGATACTGAAGACTATATGGATCCCTGTGCATCAGAAACCTGTAGAGTTTTTATTTTATGCAGATTGTTCTACTAAAAACATTGTGTATTTTGCTAAGTACAATCTTTGTAGTGTGTTCTATATTGGTAAAACCAATAGAACTATGAAGGAAAGGGTGATGGAACATCTTAATGATATCAGGAACAGCAAACTTACTAATGCATTAGCTAAGCATGTCTTAGACTGTGGTGATCAATGCAATTTTAAATTCTTGGTCTTACAAAAAATGAATGTGAGCCTTAGAGAAGGTGATATTAACAATGAAACTGAATATGCTGAATTAAGGTGGATAGTGGACTTTAAGGCTTACTTATCACCTGGTCTTAACAGCACTGCATTTTTAAAACCTCTCTTGAAAAAAAGAGGGTTGCGTCACTGATTTTTAAAGAATTTTTATTTGGTTATTTTATTTAAACCTTGTGTGCTAATTTATTTCTGTATTAATGTCCGAAGAAGAAGATTACCTCAAAAGCGCTTACCTAAATCTGTGTTTTGCAATAAATTTCAAGTATTTTAATTTCCAGCCTACAAGTCTCTTTATCTACATTTATACTTATATTTTTGGGATCTTGGTTCCACCATCTCTCTATTCTCTACATGACTGTTTACCATCTGGATATAATGTAAGTGTATTGCCCTTATCTGGTTCTTTACCATCAGAAGATTTTTTTCTACAGTTTAACTTTCTAACAGCAGTCTGACTGTACTTTTATGACATTGCACACAGAAAGCAGTTTCATATGACTTGCACAATAAACATTTACTCTCATACCACACATTATTTTGTTTGAGATACCAGTCAAATGTAATCCATTTCCGTAATGCATGACTATCAGCTTGCCCCAGTAGGGTTTTACATTTGCCAATATGCTGTGTATACCAACATTGCATTCTGCCCCATATTTTATCTGGTCATTCTGATAAATTAAGAGTAATCCATTTGTATAATGCCTGACTATCAACTTGTCCTAATAAGGTTTTACATTTGCTAATATGTTGTTTATACTAACATTGTATTCTGTCCCAGATTTTATCTGGTCATTCAGATACATTAAGAGTAAAATTCTGTTTACATTTTTTACTATGACCCCTAATGGCATCCATACGTATGTGACACAGAAAAAGTCTTACCACACAGCAAAAAGGCAGGTGATCAGGCTGACTTTTGCAGACAGCTGGAAATTCCTCTGTAGTCACTCAAAAAGCTGGTGAAACAAAACTAGCAGTTGCAAATTTGAAACCTTGGAATTCACTGACCTGGAGAATTTATTGCACTGCGACCTTCCTGTGCAGCAGTCTCACTCCAGATTCAGACATCTGAAAACTGTACTGCTGCAAGCTGTATAACACCAGGGTGCTTCTGTTCAGGACTCACTCATAAATGTTATTTACTGCGCCTTTACTGGAGTGACCCTATACAAGGCACCACTCCCCCTATGTTCAAATACAGGCTAGGCTCACCACTTAAAAATTAATTATCATGGCACTTTGTAATATTGTAATAACTTTAAGCAACTTAAGTGTGGTTACTAATAAAATAACTTATCTATATAACAGACAACACATACTACAGCTTTTAATGTACAAGGTTTGCTTTCTGGTACAAATAAAGATGATGATTCTCCATTTACCTCGGAACTTATGGTCCTACAAAATACCAGAACTAACACCATTTAATCTTACAATCCTTTATAGTACTTTTTGTACCATTTGGATCTTGTCTATGAAAGCAGTCTTTTAAAGTCTGCCTGTTGTCATGCAGTCTGCTGATAAGCTGATTTTTGTTCTGTTTCAAGGTGAATTATGTGGCAACCTTCAAGACTTAGGGAGTCATCCTTATCTCCGTTCATCCTTGCAGCTGTACTAGTCAGGAATGCATTCTTATCTGCAGTTTTCCTTGCAACTGTACTAGTCACAGAACAACTGTTACACAGTGTGGATGCCAAACATATAATTTATAACCATTTTTCCCTACCCTTTCTACTTATTTTCAGCTAAGAAAGGTTTAACCCTTTAATATATTCTAACATACCCAGGAAGCTACTGCTACATAGTTCTTTTTATGTATTAAGTATGCATAACTCCTGGTACTGTTCTCTTCACCAATGAAGAAGACAAGTATAAGAAATCATATAACCATTACATTTGAAGTTACATGCAAAAAACAAAACAAAAAAATAAAAATCATTGTTACATTTCTCAAACTGATTTCAGGTAGAATTTATTTAATCTATACTTTCTAGACAGAAAAAAACTGACATTCTCATTGCAAACACTCTTGATTTAATTAGGTTCAAGGGGAAGCACTATTTGGAAGCCTAGCTAGTATAACCCATTAAACTAGTAGATAAAAAAAAAGATTTAAAAATAGCTATCTTGATCCAGGACAACTGTGAAACTTTTCACAGGAGTAAATTCGTTAATATCCTTCTGGTCATTGAGACTAATTTTAAAGACATCTACGATAATGAGCCATATTCCTTAAAGTTTGTGGATTTTGGCACATTACACTGCTAGCAGCTGTAAACTTCTGGATAACATTGTAATATGCAAATGTACCACAATAAACTTGGAGTAGCTCAGCACACAAGGAAATATCGCAGTGGCAACTGCACATTAAACAAACCTGCAAATAATCCGTAAATAATGACAAATGCTTGTCAAAGTGCATTTTACATTAACAAAGTTGCAGAAAGATTATCATAGTTTATATATATATATATATATATATATATATATATATATATATATATATATATAACAAAATCTGTCCAGCAAGATTAAGGACAACTGCAAAATATAAAACTCAGAATGCCAACTATCCTAATGTAAGCTGCATGGCATTCATAATACGTATTTTCAGATATTTGTCCTGAAATGTTACAGACAACTAGGAACATTTCTGTAACTCATTTACCAACAAAATATAATTGCTTCAAATTTCTATGCCACTTTTAATACATATCATCAGCAATCTGTGCCTTAAGCTGAAAGACAACTATGGAGATCTCTGTAAGTCATGTAGTAATATAATGTGCTAATAAAATATGCCTGCTTGCCCTTATGGATTCCGATGGAAATCTGTAAAATCTGTAAAATTTCTAATAAAATTATAGACAAAGGGCAATCATGGCCACATTGCCCCAAGTAACATTTGCTAATAAGTAATGCACACACCCAAGGAAAGTGGGTGATAAAAAAGATCTGGTGTATGGGTGAAGAAGAGAGACATGCAAGAGTGATGTTGGAATAGGTAAATCTGACAGAAAATCAGAGGCGCATGGGCAATTTTTTTTTTTGACGGAATAGGGCCCATTTTTTTAAGCATAGAAGGAAAGGTAAATATAGGGAAGGAAGAGGAGGACATCAAAGTGGGTACACCAATAGAACAAATATCACAACGCATGACAGACAAAGGTTGGAACAAAAAACAATAAGGAAAGGTGAGTTACACAGACGGTACCCTGCACAACACAGACAATAGAAAGCTGTCATACAGGGTGGGGATGCATACCAGCCATGGTGAAATGCAGAAAAACATATCAACCTATGCACTATCACATTATGACATGTTGCAAACTGTGTGGCAGTCATACCTGGATGTGTATGACCAATGGTAGATGTGTGTTGGAGGGTAATAAATAAGGATCACAGTACAAATTGGATAAATAAACACATACCCAAGTAGTCTGTCAGCAGTGCAAGTGTAAGCCAAGCAACATGACGGAAGAGCAAATGCAGGTCTCCAACAGAGAACAGAACCAAACCTACAATCATGCATGTGAAAGGCAAATAACCAAGCACAGGTGCAAACAGAAGTACTACAGAAAGTAACAAAATGTCTGCTACATACATGCATAGGTGTATACAACCCAAACATGTAATGGAATACGTGTATGTTACACACATATGCCATGTCAAAGGCAACATACAGGTGCAGCTATATATGTATGACTCTCAGTGGCCTAAATGAAATGTAAATGAAATCAAGGTCAATGCACATACACACACCAATGACATGTAAGAATATTTACAAAAATATGACACTACAGCTAAACAAATATATCAGGTTATGCACATGGATGTCAACAAAGAGCACTGGTTAACATACAAGTATAATGAGATCAAGGATGTATTACAAGCAGCAGCCAGCAACTTTTGTAGATGTCCTGCATTGTAAAATGGCCATACATTTTGCACGTGTTCACTATGTCAACAAACTAATACATGACAAGGATCAATAACTGCAACAATGCAAACATATATGCAAAATATAATACAGAAATAGGAAGATGGAAGGGAGGTGGACAACCTGGGCCCACATCAAAGAAAAGCAGGACAGGGTAACTTGATGCACTGCAACTGCATGTGTACAGCACACAGGGTGCTGTAGAAGCCAAACCAAAATAACATTTTACTAAATGGAAAATGTATGCCACATGGGCAGAATGATTTCTGGTGTCCACAGAACTGGCCATGTATAAAACACATATGCGATGTAATGGGCACTCATATAACATCAACATGCATGGGTAAGCAAGCTAAAAATTCCAGGCACATATACATATACTATTATGTAAATATGGAATAAACAAACACAGGTGTTTGTCATCCACCGTGCTCATTACTAATCAGAGAGCACTCCTGTGAGCACCATTAAAGCACATCAGTGGTAAGTCACTAAATGCTCACATGTACAATTGTGTGTCAGTATGGATCCAGCTATGTGCAGACACATACAAACAGTTACAACTATTTGTAGAAGGTGTGAATTTATGTGAATAATTAATGGATGTGGAAATTTAGGATACAGCAAACACGGCATAATGTATTGTTAAAGAATTAATTATTTGCACCTCTGTGCATGGATTAATGCTACATTGCTGTTTGATGCAGTCAGAAAATGATGACATCACAGAGATATGACATACCTGTATATGACCCCCAGATGGCATCATATTGCCAATGCATGGCACACAGCACCACATCATGCCAGTCAGACATAATCCCTATGCCAAAACACATAGGGAAAGACATGACCTTCCATTGCACATACATGTATGGCAGTACACAGTTCGAAACCATACCACAGAGTCACTGATGGACTATGGATAAGATATGTTGTCTGTCATTTGCCTTAGGTAAAACACATGTTTACAGGCTACATCTTGCAGCACTAGCTGCAAGTTAACTGCCACAATGCATGGACAGCAGAATGTAGGAAGAAAGATTAATGGGTTAATGTGCGTCATGCACACGTTGAATCAGAAGTAAATGTCCTTCAACGATAACACATAAACATGACAGCTACATGGTATGCATGCACAAGAGTGCATATACAGTCCAACCAATTATATGGCAATCAGCATGTTGGCAGCATAACACAAGTGGATCACACAGAAAATGCTTGCAGACTGGAGGGACTAGGCTGATGGGGTTGAGATTCCTGAATGACCTCACCTGCTATTTCTCTGAATGAATCACGCATAGCCTCTGTGTTCATAACACATCTGTTACAACCTCCTGGATCTCCTCCCAATAATTGTCTCTGTTCTTGTCCTGGCATTGTCTCCTCTGGGATACAGCAGGCATGATGGCTCAGACATGGGCGGGTCCAGCTTCATCACCATCATCATCCTCATTATCACCATCATCATCTGAAGACTCCAGTGGTGGCCCAGCATGTGCATGTCATCATCATCTGATAGGAGAACTTCTATGGGTCCCATGCTCTGTCAAAATAAATTGTAAAACATGACAGAAATGAAAAGCAAATGCCTATCATGCAAAACATTCTCATGAAGATCATAGAACTTAATGTGAAAATGATGAAAATTTATGCACAAAATATAAGATAATATCAAAAAGTGTAATATGCTTCTATAAAGAAATGCTATGGGTAAATTAAACCAAGATAAGAATTTCAGATATGTTTTCCCTATGTGGATATGAACCCACAGCACTCCAAAATGGGCATGCCAGCTGGTTTCCTCCCAAGTTGAGCTAACAACCACTACGCATTCTTGTTAAATAAACAGGTACTGGTTTACTAACCCTGCTGTTAAAAAGCTGATGTTCATAGGTTCTTTGGTTCATAGAATGTTACTAGGCTATTGACCTAAGGGTCTTTACAAGCCTAGCCATTAAATACCAGTATAATACTAGATGAGACATATTGTCTATGCCCAAGGTTTTTCTAGCAGTGACTACTCATGTCCATGACAGAAGCCAGGGCAATCCTGTCAGAAATTTACGGTTTCCCATCCAGTTGTCTAGGTTGCTATTAACTCATTAACCCCGACTACCGTCTCTTGGCACCTCTGCACTTAAATCCGAGATTATAGGAATTGCAGGTTGTTATACCCGAGTGCCTTCTACAAGCGTAATTAACTCTGTAGTCTGATTTCATCTCCATTGCTGAAAATTAAGTTGAAAAAGTAACGGAACTTTGTCAGTTACCTTCTCAACTTAGGTTTCATTGTGGCATTACATACTGGTCATATTTGACTTTTAAGAGAAAATTGGCTTGAAATGCACTCTCTATTTTCTTCTCACTACAGCTGATTTTGTTTGCCTTTCATCTAGCAAGTGGTGGCAGCCAATGAGATTCTTCCAATCCAAGCCACCACTTGCTTATCACCTCCACTCCACCCCCAAACTTAATATTACTCTGTTCTCTCCCTTTATTTTCCTGACTTTTGCAGAATTCACTGTTGGATTCCTCTGTTTATGTGCTGTGCTGATCAGTTCACAGGTGCAACGAACATATTTCAGCTTTTGGTGAAAGTACCGTGACACTTCAACAATGGACCATTTCCCCCTCTGCCTCTAATGAGTTCAAGAATCAGGTAAGTTGATCTCATACCCTGGCATCTTTGCCATACTTAGTGTATGGACAGACAGCATCATATTTATTTGTACATTGCAAAAGTAGCTCTAATAGCCACGTGTCGGGGGGGGGGAGTATGTGTAATAGCTCTGCCAGCAGCAGTGACAGATCTAACATGGTCAGATTAAAGGGCATCTGTGTCATTAACTCTGCAGAATAACTTTACATTTTTCTTTGTGCTGCGATATTTTGAACACACTTCCTGTCAATTAGAATGCTCTCTGTCTCACACCAGCATAGCTACGATAAAAGATGTGTTCATCAATTCTATGTACAGATCGGTAATGGTCATGTTTGTAATGCTGTGTTTCTACAGTATAGGCAGGTCTTCTGACCACGAAAAGGGCAAGTAAATGGCAAAGATTTTTTTACTGAAAGAAAGCTGTACATTCTGGGTATCCCGGTATCCTCCTTTCTGTATATTACTATCATTATTTTAGCATTTCTGCCCATGTGCCTGTGCTGGAAATTGACTCATTCAACATCAGACTTTCCAGTAAATGAATGTTAAAGAAAGAATTAAGTTTGTGAATAATCTTCCAGGGGAACCTCAAGGACAGATTGTGTTGCCTTTATCATTTCATGGGCAGAATGGATAATAAAGTAATTTGTTGTCCCCCCACTTGAAGAAGGAAGTTGTGGTTTCACTTTTTCGTGATCTTATCGATCCTCTCTTGTATGGCTTGATTTCAGTACCAAATTAAGACTAAAAAAATCCTGACCTGTATAAATACAGGCTGGTTGCACTAGTGTCAACATTAATTTACTTAGTTGGATAGTGATTGATATTAGGAGCATCTGCTCATTAGTAGTAAAGTGGGCAGTCCTGGTATATTGATGTTTCCATATTTCTGGCCAGAAACGTTTGTAGAAATAATAATATACAGTTAGTAGATTGCAATATATGTTTGTGGTATTTTTTTTTTTGGGGGGGGGTGCTGTAGATGTGAGAAGAGAGAGAGGCATGTGAAAGCATTATTTCTGGGACTGCAACAGTTTATTGTTATTTAGCACAGCTAGGGAACATACTAAGTGATGTATGACCTGATAGGTTACTTTTAACCACCTTTCAGTTTTTCTTAGGAATTGTTTTAGAGGGGAAAGGTAAATGACTGAGACATGAACATAGTTTACTTGCTGTTATTATGTAAAAAGCATGATAACTAAAAAACATCACACCCTCCTGTTTATTTTATTTTTTCCTTTCCTTTCTTTTGGATTTACTAACCTTGATAATAGATTTTTGTAATATCCGCGGTGGTGGTGCTGCGGTAGCGTTGTTGCCTAACAATAAGACGCTGTCCGGCTCAATTCTCAGCTATAGCGTCTTCTGCGTGGAGACATGCGGGAATGGGCATTCCTTCATTGAAGTTTGTGCATCAGGGCTGGTAACTCGGCACATACAAATCAACTACCAATCATTAGCAGACCGGAGTTCCACTGTGGCGACCCCTAACCGGGAAAAGCCAAAAGACACAACAACAACAACAAGTTAATAGAGTTTTGTAATCTGTTGTCTATGAAAAAGGCAGACAAGTCTCAAAATGATTTATTAATACATGTCTTCATGACTGTCATGGGATGAAAAATAGTCCTTCTTCAATTAATATTGGTTCTTATAAAACTAACTTCATGACAGAGCATGGATGGATTCTTGTATATTTTTATTAACTGGAGGTAGCCAGGTGACTTCTGCAACAGCTAATAGTTTCTTACAAAGTATTTTTTTTATTCAAATATTTTTTTTTCCTACAAAGTATTGAAGGATTAGACTGATATGCGTGCTATGAACTACCATATGCAAAATCCTGGCAACTGCCTTTTGTAGTTTTCAAGGTTGTTTTCTGTTTTATGATGGGCAGTTTGCTAACTGTGCATTTGCCCTTTTGTACTCTGCTGTCAGTGATGTGATACAAGCTTGTATTTGTGAATTTGCTACAGTTTCATCTACTAATAAAGTATTTATATTTAAAATGTCATTTTTAATAAAAAGCTTAATGAACTGGATTTACTGTAAGTACAACAACACTCATATAGGCATAGTAGAAAAGCTAAATAAACTGGGAATAATCTCATATTTCACATGCTAGATTACCACCTGACTCACAGATCAGGTGCAGAAAATCACAATAGGGCAAGTTACCTCCACAAACAGACCAGCCACCACCAGTGGAGGCCCTCTGAGTTCTTTGCTGGGACTTCTTCTGTTTAGCATCTACTTCTCTGAAGTAAAAACGAATACCGAAGGGCTCTGGCTGACCAGGTTTACAGATGACTGCAAGCTAGGAGCAGTCTCTGAGTTTGAGAGATATGGAATGTTGCCTATGATAATCTTGGCAACTATAAGGCAATAGTGCACTTTATGTAGAAAATTAATTATTACATCAGGCAGTGTGCGTGTGGCTGAGTGTGAGTGCACTGTCTTCACCATTCTATCTTTAGAAGTGATGTGTTCCTTGTGCTACTAAGCTAGTTAGTTCTAGATAGTTAACCAAGATGCTGTTTCACAAAGATGCATTGATGGTCTTATTTAGAAAACATAGGATCACAGGAGGACATTACTAGGCTAATGACGCTAGGCCCATTACAAGCCCAGCCAAGGTTTACCCTTATTTCCACGATCAGCACCTAGCTCCTCTGTCCAAGTGGGACAGAGGTACAATTCCAGGGGTGAATTTATGGTTTATGCATACATCCAGGTTTTACTGAAGGGGTCGCTTGGGTGAATGCTTCATTTTGGTGATTGCACATACTAGGAAATGTTACTGAATGGTCGTCTGGGGAAATGTTTTATTTTGGAGATTGTGCATACCTCAATGTTTTACTGAAGGGGTCATTTGGGTGAATGTTTCATTTTGGTGCATGTGTACACGTGGACATTCTAATGAAGATGCTGCTTGATGAAATAATTCACTGTGTATCAGGGAAGTGCTTGTGCATACATGGTCAGACTGCTGAAGTGACCGCTCAGCAATATAGTTTATTGTGCCATTTTAATGCTTATGCATACACAGCACAAACAACTGAAGGGGTTACTCGGGAAAATAATTCATTGCTGTGTCAGGGAAAACCTTTTGCATAATTGGACAATCCATTTGGCCATTTTATTTATATATTTACCTTACATTTACTGGGCTAGTGCAGTGATCTCAGTGGAACATTTGCAGGTACAGCTCAGGTGAATAGGATCACATAAGACATAAACAAAACATATTTACAGATATGATGATATGATAAAAAACATACATATTTATAGACACAAGAGCATGATATAACATTTAGGTCAAGAAACAGTACTTAGCCTGTAGTCAAAACATATTTGGGTGGGATGAAAGGCTGACAATAGTGTAGTGTACTGGCTCACCTTCAGTTCTGCACAGGAGTGGGCATGGCTCCGCTGATTGGTGTGAAAAGTTGCATATGAAATGAAGCATGATTGACATGCCATTCATATTAGGCAGTGACGTCATGCATACAATTAATGTAGCTGAATATTTGCTTACAGCGTGTAATACTGCGAAAATGTGAAAGTTGTCATTTTCATTGTGCTTTGCTCGTACACTTGAATGAAGATGTACCAGTGTATAAGTATGTGTGTTTCGATGCCGTTGACCATGCCCCCAATATACCAATGTTTGTCATGCTGCATGTGTCATTTATAAGTACATATCAATTTTTCTAATACATGCACATTTTCTTAAATCTTTTATTTCTTAATTGAAAGTAAATGTAATCCATGGGTATTTCTTTTCCCCACTTTTTCTCCGCATATATGATTCTAATTAAGTTTACTCTGCAGCATTGCCTGATTGAATGTGCACACTGGAAGAGGAATTATCCATGATCTGAATATATTACTACTTTCTTATACATTTTATAAATTATATTTTTGCAGTGTCTTCTGGTGACACGTGCTCAGTGGTAGGCTGAGCATTGTGATGGGGAACTGTTGGTAAGTTTTACAGTCGGTAAGTAGAGTAAATAGAGTTCAGTAGAGTTCAGTGTTCTGTTCGTTGCTGAAGCATTAAGAGTTAAAGACAATATGTTTGGTGTTTTAAGGAAAAATAACCAGATAAAGATTACAGGAAATCACAATACTTTTTGAAAGAGTCCAATAATGTAGTAGAAGGGCACATCACATGTTGCTTGTCAAGATTGTGTGCATCGTCTTAATTATATATTGGGTTCTCTGTTATGCTGTCAAAACATGCATGTTTCTTTTCTTCTCTTCTTCTTTCTTTCTCTTCTAATCTCTGTTTTAATAACCTGCTGTCATTTCGTGTTTAGCATATAAAATAAATTGAGTCATCGTACAGTTCGGAAACAGAATAAATATTCATTCACACCGGATGAATATTGAATACTTCCAACTGACGTACAACAATGGGGGAGAGTTTTGGGCGGTGCTTGCTACTGTGCATCTGGTGAGACAGTACACTACACTATCGCCGAAAGGCTTAGTGAGATATATTACGTTGAGATTTGGCATTGCTCAATCATGTATTCTGGACAATATTACAGTGTTTTTAACTGTTGTTTCTTATTCTAACCAGAAGGATGGTTAGGTGACATAAAATGATTTACTACTTTTGGAGTAAGTAATTCTTACATGGCATTTTGGTGGGAGGAAGGGCTCAGTAATATATAAGTGTTATGCTACTTTTACTGAATTACTCAGGTCTACTAACAGATGGTCATGAGTCATTGTTATATAACACCTGCACCAGGTAATATAATGAATGTCTACTCAACAGGCTATGTGCAGCAATTATCACCTGTGTTTGAGCATGCAGAACCTTGCAGTAATAAAATGTGGGTAATTATCACATTAACAATAAGTGCAGTTACAGAATAACACTGAGTCATTCTCACTTGTCAGTTAAAACTCTCACCAGCTCCCACTGTTATTCACATAAGGAGAAGTTGTTATCACATCAATGAATGCAAAGGGCAAATCTGGGTTTCTGTCTATGTGGTATGATTTTTTTTCATATGTTGGTAAATAACTTTGCAAGGGAGCATCTGAATGCACTAAGTAATACCTTATTTTGAAGACAGTATTGATAGTTCCAACATGGTAAAAGAAGTGTGCCTGTATGTTGTACACATGTACAGATATCAAAGTTTGTTTCGGACATGGGTTATGAAAATTATGATTTTTTTTTCATATTTTGGAAAATAACTTTGCAAGGGAGCATCTCAATCTGTTAAGTAATACATCATTTTGAAGACAGTATTCATAGTTCCAACATGGTAAAAGAACTGTGTCTGTATGTTGTATGCATGTACAGATATCAAAGCTTGTTTAAGACTTAGGTTATGGAAATTATGAATTATTTTCATATTTTGATAAATAACTTTGCAAGGGAACGTCAGTTTGCCAAGTTATACCTCATTTTGAAGACAGTCTTACTCCTTACAACATGGCAAAAGAACTAAGTCTGTGTACTGTACACATGTACAGATATCACAGTTTGTTTAGTCTTGTAGGATTATGAAAATTATACATTTCCAATACTTCTTAGTATTATGCCCATATCTTTGCAAGGGAGCATGGTGATGACACAAATGATGCATAATATTGAAGCTGACACTGAGTCACACAACTTGTATACTGATATATAGCCTCTGTCTGTTACAGGTGATGAGATATGCTTTGTTATTTATCAATTATGATAAATATTATATTAATCATATTTTTGTGAATATCTCTGTAAAGGAGCATCACACAGTAATGATTAAGGCATCATCTTAAAGCTGACAGTCATAAAACAAATCAAATACAAATTGTATGGGTCTACATGGTACATTGACCAAGATATTGTGCTTTGCTTTTCCAAAAAGGTACAAAATATGCACAATATCAAAATTCCTTGCCAAATATTTAATAATGACTTTGATATGACCTATCAACATTTACACTGTTGGAGAGGTCAGTGTCTGCTGAACAACTTTCATATTTACATTTTTAGTCTAGCTCTTATAGTTAAAGAGTTATGAACATTTATTTTCTGTGTGGTATTACAAATGGATTTTCTGAAAATGAGCTCAGGCTGCACTGTTGTTCCTATGGTGGAATTAATCAGGCAGCTTTTTCTGAGCTGCTCTGAAGTAAATGAGTTAAACAGGGTCATGGAGATGCTCTGCTTGATATGGATTGGAAGCCTATTCCAGAGGAGTTACAACCTCTGACAGTCTGACTCTCTAGCAGGTCCTGTTTACATCACAAGCTAGACTGAGGTCCCTGAAATGAGTGACTCTAGTCCTATTTGACTTACAGATGTGCAACATTTCTTTTAGATATGGGTCAGAGATAGCCCTGTAAACCAAGCATAAGTCACTTCTAAGTAGTCTATATGCATATGAGTACAGTGACAGCGACTTGAGTCTGTCTGCATACGACATGTACTGGAGACCCTGAGTTTTCTTAGAAAACTCTGAGGTCTCTCAAGTTGCTGCAATTTTCTGGTACTGTACATACCAAAGAGAGCATTATATTCAATAATAAGCCCGATGAGGGATGAGTACATGGGGAATTATAACCTCTTTTGCTCTTTTGGTGATGCCTTTGTTAATTAGGTGAGTGATGTAGAATGACTTCCTTACCACAATAGACACATGGTGGTCAAAGTTGAGGTCACAGTCAATTGTGTTCCCAGGTCTCTCACTACTGAATTGGTACTTAGGGTATTATTATTTATTTATAATCAACAGGGATATTAGTTTTTACCAAAGGGAATGATGATGCATTTTTTAGCATTTAGTTTAAGACTGTAGCTTTGATACCAGTCATTGGTTTGTGTAAGCCCCTTTTGAAGTACGCAGACATTGCTAGGGGATTCAATGATAGCACCTAATTTTCAGTCATCCACAAACTTGGGTAGCCACAGCCCATCTGTTTTGGCCTGGACGTCTGAGAAGTATATGCCAAACCAGAGGGGACCCAGCACTGACCCTTGTGGGACCCTACTGGTGACAGTTCTGCTGGTAGAGGTAAAGTTTCCCATTTTGACTGAGTGTTGCCAATCTGTAAGCCAGTTTGCAATCCACCTGAAAACACGGGGGTTGATATTCAGCTGAGTTAGTTTGTCAATGATGCCAGAATGTGGGATAGTGTCAAAGGCCTTGGCCAAGTCAAGATAGGCTGTCTGCACAGCTTTGCCCTCATCTATGGCTCTGGTCACATTTTTGAAGAAGTTCACCAGGTCTATCAGGCATGACTTGCCCTTGACAAAATCAGACTGGGATGGATCCAGGGTTTGGAGGTCACCTATATCCTTGTTTATGAGGTCAGTGATGATTTGTTCCATTTTTTACAGATGAGGCTAGTTAAACTTATGGGTCTACAGTTACCCAGGTTTGTTGCTGAGCCACTCTTGTGCAGGGGGATAACAGTCACTGTTTTCCATTTAATGGGGACAAAGCCAGTAGTCAGGCTGTGGTTGAATTGAGTGCCTCATGGAGTAGCTAGCTCTCATTTTAGAACATTAAGAATGCAGCCTGCAATGCCATCTGGTTCCATGGAGGCTGTGTTCTTAGCCTTGGAGAGAGCATTGATGACTTGCTCTTTGGAGATGCAGGGAGGAGAGATGATGAAGACATGATTTGTGGTATGCTTGGAGGGGATAGGAGGGTAAATTTTTCACCAAACTTGTCTGATAGCAGATTTTCAATGTCCACAAGGTCAGTGTGTGCGATGCCATCCATAATTAGTTCAGCACACATCTGCGTCCTACCTTTTAGGTTGCATACATAGCTGAAGAAAGTCTTATGGTTATCCTTGGCTATGGTTGCTAAATTTTTCTCATAAGTGCTCTTTGAAGATTTTATGAGTTGCCTTATTTGCTTGTTTGTCTAAATAAGCTGTGTGGGCATCTTGGTTCATGGAAGGTGACCTGTAACTGATGATGACCTGAAAAGGGAGGGGGGTCTTACCCACAGTAATTTGGACTTGGAGTAGCTCCATAGAGTTTTCTTATCTAACCAGTCTAGAGGTGTATTTATCTTTAATGCAGATAGATACTCCACCTCCTTTGGTTCTCACACTTTCAATTTGGGGTAGTAAAGTGTGGATGGCATTGTAGCCTTGCAAGTTTGGTGTACTTTCTGCAGCCTTGAGCCAGGTATCTGTGACTGTACAGATGTCAACATCTTCCAGGGAGAGGAGTGCTTCCAGAGACTGCAGTTTCTGATTTAAACTCCTAGCATTTAGCAGCATGACCCTTAGTTTCTTTGTGTTTGATATTTTCATGTCGGGGAATTTTGTTGTTGTGACCTTGCCTCAAAATGCATTATGCATGAGGAAAGTGCCTTAGCCAGCAACCAAAAGCCTAAAGGTGCAAGGTGAAGACCATCTTTGGCAAAGCAGTATGGTCTATCCACCATGACAGGAACTGGATCCCCTTAGAATAATACCAGAAACTAAGCCAATTCTTGAAGTCAGTCATTATCTGTTTATATTGTGGTATCATCCTAGGTGAGGGTAAAATGCTGCTCAAAACTGGGGACATACCGACCTGGGACACATATTCAGAGAGCACAATCATGTCTCTCTTCATATAGTCCAGAGAGGTACTTTTCAAGTCATTCACACCAACATGGACTATGACAGAGTTATAATAGTACTTGTTGAGAGACTTGACTGCATGTGTGATCTGGTGAATTCTTGCACTAGACAGGCAGCTGACCATAACCTTCTCCTTGTTCAACCTGGTGAGTGGGATTTCTGTATGTCTCACTACAGAGTCACCTATAACTAAAATATTTGATATAGTCATGCATTGACTTAAGGACTTATTTGGTGAGACACAGGTACTAGTTTTTTATGTGCATTGGGCACTTTGGGTGCTGTGTTAGATGTAGCATGTTTGTTTTTGAAGGTCTCTAGTGTTTAGGTAGGTTTATGGAGAGTACCTCTGCATATGAAGGTTTATGTGTTGGGTGCATATTAAGAACAGGAATTGTGGTGTGTCAGCTGACAACCTGTTTAGTGTTGCTCTTCTGGGCATGAGAGAGCACTGATTCTAGATTCTTAGTGCAGGAGCATCTCTCACAAATTGTACTTGAGTGATTTAGGAGTAAGGGTTTGTCAGTGTACATGAGGCAGTTGCTACACTGCCTCAAAAAAACCATGTCCACCATGCTGGCAGGAGAACAGAGGGAAACTGACAGTCCATAATGCAATGTTTGAACCTGATATCTCAATGGATAAGGAGAAAAAGATGGAGGTATCAGGCAGGGAGCTATTTTAGGGTAATCAACATATGGGGCATATTTGATGATTACATGCATATCTGTAGGAATTTGACAACTAAATCAGTTATTCGTAACCATGCACAACATAAATATTTATATCAATTAGTGGAATATGCTTCCTAAAGAAATACTGTGCGTGAAGAAAACCAAGATAACAATTTGATATATGTTTTCCCTATGTGGATTTTAACTCATAGTACACCAAAATGTGGGCATGCTAAGTAGTTTCCTTACAGGCCAAGCTAACAGACAATAGCAGTTTCATGTTAGCAAACAGGTACTGCAGGTGTTTATTTAAATTCTTGCAGAGAACAGATTAATACAGAAACTGAAAACACTTATTGGACATTTTATTGTAAAGAAATAACAGCTATCAACACATAACTGATAACATATGCATACACAGTCAGACAGGCATTCCTTTTGGCTTAAATAAATGTGACTGTATTAAGCATGATTACTTCATTGGGAGGAATGAATTAAAGAAGTTATGTATGAGTTTTTATTCCAATGTATAACAGTGCTGAAGTACAATAACAGAAATCTGTGAAGTGCACAGTCATCCACAGCATAGGTGTTATAGCGTCGGTGATGTCTGAGGACAGTGGAGTTGTGAAATGATGTTGTTATATGTTATAAAACTTATATACATCTACAGAGGTCATAATTATGGATATTATAAACATTAAGACAATTTCCGTATGAATGCTCAGGTATACATAGGATAGTCATACTTACCATAGGGATCCACGGGTTGTGTCCGCATCTCAGTGACCCTTCAATGAAGCTCTTCCACATCACTCTGATGCAGTTTATTGTAGCAGTGGTGAATCTGCACTCCAAAGCAGTAGATTCCTGTATATCTGTGGTGCCCCCTCACAAATCGGTTCCATATGTCTATCATCATGAAGTTCCTTGGCCTGGATCTTATCCAATGCTTCGCTCCAGCATACACTGTCAGCATCTGGATGGTCTCCTCCATGGTCCAGTTGGGTCACAGACATGTATCAGCTGCCTGAAAGTAGCCATCATGATCCTCCAATGTAAAATACCTGAAAAATGTAAAAACAGAGAAATGCTCACTGAGGTCCCACTCAGTTCAGAGTTAGCAATCATCTGATCCATAAATGTATTAACATTATTATTTGAAAGTAGCACTGATATCATGTTATCGGATCATTGGAAGATAACTTGCATGTGTCACACACGGCACTGTTTATCGATACCTCCTGGGTATTTACACAGTACACCTAGGTGTTACTCTGCATGTATCCAAGTAACACGGAAGTGCAGAATGGGATTACCAAACCTAGAATTTTAATGAACCTCATTAATTATGTATTGTGAAAATGCTACTTGAACTTGGGTGAACATTAGGTACACTTTTTTTCTGTGATTCGGAGTGAGAGGTACATTGGCAACTGGTAGCATTTCTGTTTTGGTGGTTATTACATCTGTTAAAGTCAGTCATTCTCAAAGGTACCTGTTTAAGTTCATTTTTATTCAAAATATGAGTTTTAACAGAACTTGTAAGTTACTGAACTGATGTTTGATTGACTTTTATACACACAGGTGTTGCTATTTTAATTAATTGATTTAATTCCCATATGCAACTGTATAGACAGATTTACGCTGCAAATGTGAACAGTATATGCAAGCAGATTTATGGATCATCTACACTTTTTATTGCTAATACTTTGTACTCTGTGGTGTAAATATGGAAACCTATAGATGCCAACACTATCTGTATGTACTATGTTATGTTGATAATACAAATGTTTCTTAATTCATGTTTCTTAATAAAATAGTTAAAAATATGTGCTGTTGCTGTTACTGATATTTCTTCAATGATGTTTCTTAACTCCGGTTTTACCACTATTGAATCAATATACAAAGGATCTGTACTGTCTGTGGCCTGCCTATGGATCCTGAGGTTTCCTTATGCTTTCTGTATGTTATTCAATTGTTAGTTTGTGTATAATTTTAATGTGAAATGCATGCAGACTCCTATGGTGTTATGCTGTTGTCTTTGAACCTCCATTCAACATGCATGTAGTGTGAGGGGTTCTAATCCTACACACAGACTCTAAAGATATTATAAGTTATGCTCACTTTACAAATATTGTGTATGAAGGCATTGTTACTTTTTATATGTCACATTAGTACTTGTCACAAACAATGTTGTATAGACCTTTGCATTGCACAGGAATGCATACCGTTTATGTTGACACACAGTGTCCACAGAATCAACTGAATAAATGGACTCACACAGGAATATGATCACATGCATATTACTGTCTTTCAGATGGTCAACTGCCCTAGGGGTGACAACTTCTCCCTACAGGAAAATGAAATCATATTTGATGCTCTCCGACAACATGGATGGAGACTCCTTGGCCATTCTGGTGATACATTCTGAAGACATTAAATCTGGAGTGACCCCACCAACATGATAAATGTGATTGGAGGTCACAACATATCCCGTGATGCCTGTAGATGATATTGCTCAGATATGATCCTTTATGCAGACAACAGATTAAGATGATACAAGAGATTGAGGGACGCCACTGCTGGTGGACCACTGACTCCCCAGCACCAAAGACATCACAATATTTCTGGCCTTACTGCGTACAGCGAGAGGGGAGTGACACATACCTGGTGGTGGTATTGAAGCTGGAGTTCCAGGCCGAACATGTATGTATTTCTTTCCATGACATGGCCGAGTATAGAGAGAATCACTGCATGTTGATATAGTATGCATGTTCATGTTTTGTCATTTTTGATTTACAGCAGCAGATTTGAGCCATGCATACAGAGCCACACAACCTGAAGGTGATGAATATAAGTCTAATGACATGCATTCATACAACTGCAGAACAGACAGAGCAGTCCAACCAACATGTGTAATGCTGTCTGCTTTAATATTCACAGGTCCATCTACACCAGGACTACACTAGGGAATGGCAGGTGAGGGTATCCATACTGTGTTAGTCTGACTACTATCTGTTATTGTCTCAGCCTCATTTAATGGCACTGCTATTTATTGTCATATTGTTATTTCCCTAACATTGTACACTACACAATCATTTGGTGTGGGCCCAAGCCGTACAGGTTCAAGTTCAGACAGACCAGGTATGTTACTGCAAAACTTTCATTACTAAGATCAATGTGTAGCACACATGTATTACATGCCATTAATGTAAATGTTTTTCTATGCATGCCCATCTGGAGTACAGGCACAATGTCTATCAGATTAGTATCTGCAGCCCCTGTCATTGTGTTGTATATGTGAAGCTATAAGTAATGTTTTTGCTACATACATGACTGTGTTATGTTTCTCTTTACATTCCCACTGCAGGATCCACAGTACAACCCACAACATCTCCACAGCAGGAGTCTGTCAGAGGTATGTTATTAACTATGTTTCATACATGTCATTGCTGTGTCAGAGGTATGTTATTAACTATGTTTCATACATGTCATTGCTGTGTCAGTGGTATGTTATTAACTATGTTTCATACATGTCATTGATGTTAATCCTGTTGTTGTCCTCCACTAATACTGTGTCCTTCTTCCCATTCCTAGGCCAGACTGCATCAACCTCATCATCTGCACATACGAGTGGTATGTGTATGCAAATCTTCTGTGTGTTTTTCCTGTTGTCCACAAGGTTAATGGTGTCAGTGATGGGATCACTAATGCTGCATTTTTCCCCTACAATAGTTGAAGTTCATCCTTCTTCAACAACACCATCTTCCCATGGGGAGTTGTCAGGTGTCTGTTTTATTTGCATTCCTCACATATGTCATATATGTTGCCTTTTTAACCTAATTATATACTCCATATATGTAGATTCTGTGAAACATACATACAATAGACCTCATGTAAAGTTACCATTATTTGTAAGATTGCAGTGAGATATATATGTCATATGTCTTTGATGCTGTCCAACATATGATGTAAGCACATTGTCCAGATCTGTGTCTTCTGTATCTTCCTTTAGCACATCAACTATCTGTATCATCCATCAACCCATCCAGGGATCGTGATGTGGTATCAGATGTGTCTCAGCATGGTATCATGGCCCCTGGCACATAGGACCTTGATGTATTGAAAGACTCCATCCTCGGTGTTGACAGTGAGGTTGCTGCAGCTGTAACCTAAGATGTGGAGGGCAACTTGTCTGGCTATTCAGAAGAGGATGATGGGACAATGGATGCTGAATAGGATGAGGCCATTGAAAGACAGACACTAGCTGAGACTGTTGCTGATGGCAATTCCCCACAACAACCTGAAACATGGTGTTGCAGTAGACTTAGGTGTGCAGATGGTGTGTACATGGAAGGCGACAGAGGGTGTCCGTCTCCTGCTGTAGGCATATTAATTTTCCCAGCAGCATCATCAATCAGACATCCATACACTTGCACATGTCACAGATCATGTTGCACACCAACTATATGTGATGCATGAAGGACAGGACAGCAGACTCAGTGAGGTAATGGCAGCATTGGCCACTCAAAATGATAGTATGCTAGCTGTGGCATGGTTATTAGAAACCCTGGCTTCTACAGTACTGCAGCAGTGATGTAGTGCAAGCAGGATTGTGCATGCCCTGACTGCTCAGCAGATTGCAACATGGGAGAGGCAGGCCACCTCTTTGCAGAACCACCATTGTCCATCGAGCATCAGTCTCTATGGTCCAACATGCACACAGTTCCACTGCTGACCTATCTGTTGTGGTCCCACCAGTCACAAAAGGCCTTCAACTTGCAATCATGCTCCTTCACCTCAACATTGTGCTATCACCCCATCAATCTCCTCTGTGGAGCAACCTGTGAAACATGCTTCTGTACATGGTTGGAGCAGAACTGACCTGACATGTGAGACATCAGCAAGGTTGCCCTAGACTGCATTAGAGTGAGTCCATTAGTGTCATAAACATAGCTGGCTCCTTATATTAAATTATTAATTTAGTGTGCTATATTTTTTCTGTAGCTATGAAATGTTCTGCATTATGTCCTGTGTTGTTACTCATTTTTCATGTTATTGTATTGTAGAGATACAAATGTGTTGCACTGATGTGTGTCCCTTATAGTTTTCCATACAGTGATACAACAATCTCAGTATGTATGCATACCTATGTCAGTTATGTCCTGAGCTGATGACCTCTGTTGTGACACATTTATGTAAGTTCACACTGTAATATACTGTGATTATGATGTTATATCTGATGCTCACTGTGCACATATAGTGCGTAATTGCCATTAGATGCAATACATGCTGCTGTGGTGGCGCAACACCTGTACATCAGTGTTTATTCTGTGTACTCATGTACATGTGGCTTATCATGACTTAAAGTTGGGGGGCAGACACTGCCATGTTGACTGGACCTGAAGTTGTGGTCGCACCCTATGTTGCCTATGCCTGTGTCTTCTGCCTCCTACATCCTCCTGCTCCTCTTCTGATACTTGTGGAATATTCCCTGCAGGCATCTGGGATTCCTGGGTAAGTTTACCCACACCTGCAGCTGGAAAACTGCTGTGTGCTCTAGTTAGCATATTGTGCAGCATGGTGCATGCCATTATCATCTGTGCTGCCTTCTCGGATGTGTATTGCAGTGCATCCCACAGATGTGTCCAGATATCTAAACCTAGCTTCAGTACACTGAACACATGCTCTATGGTGTTTCTGGTTGCTGTGTGTGTTCTGTTGCAGGCCTCCTATGCAGGGTTCGATAGTTCATGATGCAATGTCATTAGGCACAGCTCAAGTAGATAACCACAGTCACCTATTGTGGAGAATAAAAACACATTTGGTCAGAATGGATACTGTTGGGAGGGGTTTCATTTACAAACAAAAAGAGAACCAAGAAGAAAAATTACTGCCACTACTTTTTATTTTTTCCACACACCAAACACGTAGTACCAAAACGTTATGAACGCCTTCAATTACACCTGCGTTTTCGTCCCTATAAACATGGACTTCATCAGATAAATGACATTTCATTTCATTTGTCTTTTATACAACTTCCCTAAATGAAACCCAATAAAAACCTTTTATTTCAAATTCATTAAGCAAATCAAGTTCCACCTAATTCATTAATAATTAATGATAAAACAATTCATTTTTCATTTAAAATCACTAGTTCATTAAATCTTTCATGCATTTTAATACCTTTCATTTAAAACATTTCTTTAAAAACAATGTGATATGATGTTATGTATATACTTTGAAAATCTTGTTATTATTTCATTTCAATGATGCATTCTAAACAATAAAATAAAATAAAATAAAATAAAAATCTCCCAACATTTCATAGCAACAGTGCCATCTTCTGTTTTTATTTTATATTGCACTTATTTTATTTTTTCTTTTCACATTCTAGTTGCTCTTAATTTTAATAGAGGTAAGATGGATATATATTCATTTAATCCAGGGGCTTTGTTCACTTCCAGGGTTAGCTGCCACCATAATTCCCTATAACCTACTATTTCCTCTCAGGGGCCTCCTCTAATATCACATTTAACCTGATCCAGGACAAAGAAACAAAATGTATATCCCTCACATACCTTAGAATGTCTAAACAGTGCATTTGCCTCTTTCCCCTTTTTTATATCGTATATGTGTTCATATATTCTTTTCTTTAAAGTTCTCTCAGTCTTGCCCACATAAAAGGAAAAACACTGTACACAAATGGCAAAATATACCAAACCTCTGGAGTCACAGTTAAAATATCCCTTACTAGTTAGCCAATGTCCCCTACTCTCCAAATAAATTTTTTCCGTATTCATTATAAATTCACATTGTCTACATTTCCCACACCTAAAGGTCCCTATTTTTTCCTTACTATTCCTTTCTCCTTTTCTATGCAAATCATTTTTTGTCTCTAGTATGCCTTTAACACTAATGGAATTCTTAAAAACAACCTTAGGTATCCTTTGAGGGAGTCCATCCAAGTCCGTGAGGGAGCCAAATTTCTCCCATTCCTTTTGGAATATTGTTTTAATATTTCTATTCAATGCATTATATTCTAATATAAGGGCCTGTTGAAAATCCTCCCCTAAATTTACACTCTTCTCATTATTAATGTTTGCTCCTTCTCTTTCTCCTAGGATGGGCCTGAATTTGTCTATTCCTCTTTCCACTTCCATTCTTAAATTCCTAATGAACTTCCTGGGGTACTCTCTTGCCAGAAACATTCCTTCTAATAGGTCACATTCTTTTATAAAATCATCATTATTGCTGGTCATTCTTGACCCTCTGACAAACTGTCCTTTCACCAGATCTTTCTTACAATAAATTGGATGTGCACTATTAAAGTGTAAAAAGGAGTTTACATAGGTAGGTTTCCTATAAACTCTAGTTTCCAAAGTATTATTTATTTTTAGAACCTCTATATCCAAATATTGGATATTTTTTCTTGAATTTGTGGATGTAAATCTAAGGAAATCAGTTGTTCCCCCTATATATTCTATAAATTCCTTCAATTTATCTTGACCCCCAGTCCAAAAAATTATTATGTCATCTAAGAACCTTTTATATAACTTCCAGTACCTCACAAACTTGGAATTGAAGATATACTTTTCTTCCCAATTTGCTAAAACCAGATTTGCAAAAGTAGGTGCACAGGCCGCACCCATGGCAACTCCTTGTATTTGTTGAAAAAAATTCACCATTATATGCCAAAAATTATTCTTTAATACTAAATCCATCAAGCCCGTGCACACTACTTTTTCTTCTATTGTCAAAATCTGATCCATAAAAATTTCTTCTTCAAACATTTGTCTACCTGCCATATAAGGAATAGACCTGAATAAATCCACTATGTCTATCATTACAAATAGTAGGTCTTCTGAATACAATTCCGGCCCCATTTGCCTAAGCAAGTCACAGGAATCTTTCAAAATTGCTTGCTTGTTAACCCATATGTGTTTTGTTTTAACATCCACATACTTGGCTAAAGGGGTAGTTTTTGACCCTTCAGCTGAGACAATTGGTCTTAGTGGGGGGTCCATACTATCTTTGTGGATTTTCGGTATTCCGAATATGACAGGTATTTTTGGGTTTTGAACTTTTAAATATGAAAGAGTCTTCATCTCTATAACATTCTCATTCATCATGTCTTCCAAGATCATATCTATTTTCCTGTAAGCTAAATTAATTTCATTTCTGGAAACAACTGTGTATTTTATTTCATCCCTCAGAATTTCATTCATTTTTCCTTCATATAGAATGACATCCATTAATACCACACCCCCTCCCTTGTCTGGCTTCATAACTCTAATATCTTGGTTGTATTTCAATTCCTCTAACTTATTATTTTCATCTATATCTAAGTTCTTTTTATATCCAACTCTCTTTTCAGCCTTTCTAACTTCTTTTTCCATAACACACTCAAAATTCCTTAATTGTGTGTGAATGGGGGGGGGGGGTTAAAAGTGGATTTTTTTACCAATAACTTTTGTTCACCTTTTATAATATTCTTATTTTTCTCTTTATCTTCCTTGTGATATAGAAGTTCTATATTCATTTTCCTTAGAAAGAGTTTAATATCTAAAAGTGTTTTCACTACATTACCCTTGACATATGGGATAAATTTAAACCCCTTCTCTAATAGACTAAAATGTTCCTTTTCTAATTTGATATTACTGAAATTATAAATAGTAAATCCATTAAATACATTTCTACTACCTTTTATTTCCATAGGGGGGCAAATTAATGTAGTTTGTTGGGCGAGGGTATATTGTCTCAATACCTCCCCCTTCCCCTTCTCCCCCCTCTCATATAAAAATTTCCATTATGTCTCCTTTGTAGGCCCAAATCCCGTTCTTCCCTTCCTAAAGGGGGAAATTCCATTTCGTATTCATCTTCAGTCCAACCTTCAAGAACCTCTTTCTGTCCAGGTTTATTATCTTGTCTGTCCATTTTCTTATAATTATTATAATTATTATTACTATTAAATGTTGGTTTCGGGTAACTGACATGATTTTCATAATCTTGTATGTCTCTTCTCAATTTCTCCATCTTCCTATCCACCAAACTCTTACATTTTACATCAATGCCATCTTTTAATTTAAAATATTTGTCTCTCTCTTCCCCTATTTCAAAAATTAAATCTTCTTTAATGCATGCATCAATTTCATCAATCTGTTTCTGTATATTATCTAAATTTCTATTATTTTCTTTAATAATTAATCTAACAATATCTAAACCACATTTATTAAATACATCAATCAATTCATTGTGAAAAGTGGAACCAATTTGCACATTATTTGGATACTTCCATGTTCTCAAACCTTTCGGAACAATGCTCCGATTAATACATTCTTTTAAATAAGCATTCTCTATAACAATAGTTTTATATTTGTACATTAGTTTAGAGATATTGTCCAACTTTTTGCTGTAAGAATCCGTATTCTTAGCCCCTGAATGGGCATCACAATTAATTTTAAAATGATATTGTTCTTTTAACCAGTCATTCATCTCCTTATATTTGAACATATTGACAGTACCTGAATTTAAACGCCCATTGTTTCGTTTGTTGCCTTCGTTTAAATCCACTATGTCATCAGGATTAGCATCACAACATATCCCTGGGGTAGCTGCAGGGTTGAAACTGTGACCATTCGGTTCCTCCAGGTTGCCGGTCGCATATTCAGCGCCAATGAGCTCCCTTTTCCGCTTGTGCTTTTGTAAGCTATACCCCTTATCTTCGTTTCCATTTGTACAGCCTGCCTTCACATCTTTGTTCGCTATAGTTTTACATAGTGGTGTCAGTAAGTCAATAAGTTCTGTTAGTTGACCTATAAGTTTTCTCGACTGGCCACAATCCTCACTTCCAGTACTTCTGGTCAGCACCTCCTTCTCCATAACGTCGCCAACGTAAACTGAATAATCCACAAGCAAAATCTCTCCACTCGACTGATAAACAAACAAAAAGAGAACCAAGGAGAAAAATTACTGCCACTACTTTTTATTTTTTCCACACACCAAACACGTAGTACCAAAACGTTATGAACGCCTTCAATTACACCTGCGTTTTCGTCCCTATAAACATGGACTTCATCAGATAAATGACATTTCATTTCATTTGTCTTTTATACAACTTCCCTAAATGAAACCCAATAAAAACCTTTTATTTCAAATTCATTAAGCAAATCAAGCTCCACCTAATTCATTAATAATTAATGATAAAACAATTCATTTTTCATTTAAAATCACTAGTTCATTAAATCTTTCATGCATTTTAATACCTTTCATTTAAAACATTTCTTTAAAAACAATGTGATATGATGTTATGTATATACTTTGAAAATGTTGTTATTATTTCATTTCAATGATGCATTCTAAACAATAAAATAAAATAAAATAAAAATGTCCCAACATTTCATAGCAACAGTGCCATCTTCTGTTTTTATTTTATATTGCACTTATTTTATTTTTTCTTTTCACATTCTAGTTGCTCTTAATTTTAATAGAGGTAAGATGGATATATATTCATTTAATCCAGGGGCTTTGTGTTTCATTTAGCTTATATCCTAGCTGTGTTCTTGTACTTACCTATTAGTAGATCCACAGCTATTTCACCTTGCTGGAATGCAGCCCTCAGACCACTTTCCCTTCATATCACTTCCAGGGTATGTTGCCATATTTGTTATGCTGTCATCTACTGCACACACAACCCGACAGTTGATGGATGGCCAGTCCTTTCTGTTTATGTATAGGTCTGCTTCAGGATGTACCAGTGTTTTTATATATATGTGTGTGCAATCTATTGCACTGAGTATATGGAGGAAGTTTGCAATGCTGTAAAACTGGTGTATTATAGTTCTCTGCTCCATGGGGGTGGAAAGGAAGTGTATATCTTCATCCACAATGCTGCATATTGCTTCCAGGAATTTTGCAGGATACAGATAGCAGTTGTCTGTGACATCCCCACAGCATCCCCAGTGTCTTTGCAATGTCCCATATGTTAGTATAGACAGATTGAGACACATTTTGGTTTCAAGGGGGGTGCGGTTTCCTCAGGGGGTCTATACAAATGTGTGGGCCACACATTTTGCAGACAGGCTGCACAAGTTGTCTGTCTAGCCAGTATCTGTCAGGTATTTGCTGGTCTGACAACTGGTTTAGCTGCAGCTCACTCAAGTCTAGCTGGCTGCCTCCTAGGGTGCACAGCCACAGCATCACTTGTGGTTGTATCAGTGCAGCCTGTTGCAGTTCATTAACAGCAGGTTGCATTTTTATGTATTTTCTTTTTGTTCTTTTTCCATGGAGTTTGGCAACTCCATAGTATTGCCTTGTATTCCTTGAAGTGAGTCCATAAAGCATACACTGAAGATTACAGAAACAAAGTTGGCATGGAAGTTTGGTGCACTTAAGTGGTGTTGTATGAGCATGATATGTTTTGGAATCAAAATAGTGTGTGCAGAATCCATAATTATCTTACACTGAACAGCTAAGTACTTGGGAGTGCCTTCAGTGTGTGTTCTATAATCATGTCCACAGCAGGTGCATTGAAGCATTCCTTCAGTGTGCTGTGATGTCTGTAAAAAAATAGTTTCCAAAAACTTTACTGAATCCAGCCCACTGATATTCCAAATATGATGGAGTCTGGTAGGACAAATAGCTATCCTTCCCCTGCAGGCCCTGCTTATGTTACAATGAAAGTTTAAATATTTTTTTTTTATTGCCAACATTTTAACAATAAAACAAGAGAAAATGATATTCAATGTGACAGGTTAACAGTGAGTGTGACTGACCAGAACATTCACGCTATGAAACAGTCTATTTTAAATTAATGTATAATAAGAGGTGAAAGTATTTAGACGTAGGCATTTGTGATTCATAACAAGGTATTATTTTAACTAAATAATTGGATCAGGGATTTGTCCTGCTTTCAAGTTTCTGACTACAAAGGAGGTTGTGTTGGACAGAAACTAGAATTCAGACAGGTGCACCGCAATACTGAATAGTGCTTGTACAGCTAAGTAACACTGCAAGATGATGGAAGAAGGCATTGCATGTCCAGATGAAAATATGTAGCTGGAAGATGAGATGCCAGAATGTATACAGATTTCCCTCCCTTAGAGAGGATGTCAAGCATACACACTGTAAACAATCTTCGATCCTATTATGGCAGTGTGGTTTTTCTATAGACATGAAGCTTTTTCTCTTACTCTGAAGTCTGTTTATTAGTAGTTTCACCAAAGATGTTTAGTTTTTAATTTCCCACAATACTTGTGATGGACAGGGACAGAAGCTGCAATATAAAGGTTTAAATACAAGTTGAATTCAGAAGTAGATGTGATGGCTGTAGTTGTAGATAGATCACTATTGTTGTCTCTTAGAAGAAAGAACTTTTGAATTTATCCACATTGTCTTTGAATGTAAGGTTGGCCTTGGAATGGTCGTTGAATACAGCAAAATGTGTAAATAAGGAAACTAGATCTGATGAGAATATGTCAATCTTTTGGTCACATTTGATAAGAGAACAGGTAACTCATAGTGTGGTGGAGGATGAGGCAATGCTGATAAGGATTAGCTCTACAAGATTTGCAACAAAAGTGGAAAACAGAACATTTTTATCCAGCAAATTGGCATTAACAATTTCAAGAGATCATTAGCCATACTTGAAGCTAGACGTATAGATTTGCCAGCTGATGGACAGATCATTAAAGTTACCTAGGAATACAGTACTGGGCTTAATAGGCATAGAGTCTCCAGTTGACTTTAGTATTCATCGTGGTTTGAAGGGAACAGAAAGGGGAACTGTAGTAAGCAATGATGTGGTAGTTAGTCTTATTAAATGCCACAAAGATTCCTGGAATTGTAATTTAGTAACATGCAGCTTCCCAAAGCAAAAGTAAAGGGGCAAACAGAGCAGTTAATAAGCTACCAAGTGGTACAGAAAGAGGGGGTGCAGAAGACAGTGAAAATGAATGTGAATCTGGAAGAGAGCCACAAAATGCAATAAAATTATGGTAGTCTGGGGTTAATGCTAGGTTGTCTGGGTCATAAGCAAGGAACTGTGCTGAGCCATGCTTTACATTTTCATATTAGATGTAGTGGTGATAAAAAGTATAATGAACCGTGTGTGTGTGTGTGTGTGTGTGTGTGTGTGTGTGTGTGTGTGTGTGTGGTGTTTTATTTTAATAATTTATTTAACTTAAAAATTATCACAACATAGGTGACTGGGAAAAAATAATCACTCCTTCAGCCTATTTCATACTACCACATACACACCTGACACATAGCACTTTGAATTAAAACACACTCAGAAACATGCACACACACTCCATACTATCAACCGAGACTTTCTATACATTATCTGTACTGGCCATGAAAACATCCGTGGAAGATATCTGATTTATATCGGGAAGCTGACTATTCAGCCCCGTTATGTGTCCTATAGGGAGCTGAACTCCTTTGCTAAACCAAGCAATTATTGAAGTTTTATATTTAGTTATTATAGATATTAGATAAGATATATTTCAATTTTGTGCTAGGAATGAAATTATGTTCATGTTTAAATGAATGACAAATGGTAATATTTAATAATTGTGTTCAAGGATGTATATTCTTCTATTAGTGTTACATTCACTACTAAGATCAATTATATTTTCCGTCTTCCTTATAAGCACATGTCTTATTGAGATAGACTGGAAATCCAGATTTAAATGGATTACTTTACATATTCAGATTTCTGAGGCCGTCTATGACTGCCCCTCCTGCTCTCAATATATACTTGAATAATTAAACTAGAGCATGGAGGACTTAAGATGATTAGGTCCTCGCTTGGTAATAAGTATAGAGTTTTATATTGTTGCAAGAATGACTTTTATTCATTTGGATAGTATATATTTTTTCTTTTTCATTATGTACCATCCAATATTATAGTGGGTCATGATCAATGTTCTATTGAATATGGATCTCTTTCTTATTATGCACAATACTTATATAATATGAGGTTAAATAGCGTTAGTGTCATCTCGCTTTTGACATATTATGTTATTGATTCTAATACGGACACATACTGTTTCTATGTTTCCCAAGTATATGGAATGTCATTTTAAATAATAGTTTTACTATTTTGTTATTATGTAGAAATAGTACCTACAGGTACCAACGTCAGCTAGAAGAACTTATAGGTTATTATTTAATTATTATTATATAAATGCATTATTTTGTTGATGATTTTATGGCAAGCGCCACAAAAAGGTGACTAAAGACATAAATAGGGTAGCTTTTAAACGCAACACTCATATTGGTGTTTTAATGTTGTTTGTTCCTGATGGATTTCATCAAATACGTGAGGAACAACAATAGTGATAATCATTTTTTGTTGCTTTGTCTTGATCCTATTTCATGTTCAGGTAGTTTTATTTAGAACAGCATATGGTGTATTATTATTATTCAGAGGATGCAGGTTCATCTACCTCTGACAGCAAATTCAGGCTGTTTTATTTAAAATAACAGTGTGCATTAGCTAGCTTATGCAGCTTCACATAATTTACATCTGATCATTATATGACTAAGAATTACTATAGAAATAGATGTTATTGACATTATAAATTATGAAGTTTTACTACTGTGCAATTAGAACTGCTCTCAAAATGTGAAAAAATGTTCTCCGTATCTGTAACCTAATGTTTAACTTGCTCACTGAGTTGGTATAGAAAATAGGTGTTCCCGCTATAGTAATTTTGTTTTAATTATTTGATTAATTGAGTAATTGATAAATTGTTTTTCTTAATTGAAGTTGACTTTGCTATATAAAGGGATTCATTTTCTGTGTAAGTTGTAACCTGATGAAGCGCATATTAATGCGTGAAAGCGCTTGTTTTGTTTTAAAATAAAATCATATCTCTTTTTATCGTGGTGGTTCCTGGCAGTATTTTCTTCAGTTCTATCAACCGAGACTACACACATCTCCAACGCCAGAACAAAAGCACAAAAAACAGGTCACAGCACACACACCATTTCACATTTCACTGCCAGCTATTTTCTGCAGGAGGACAAGCCCCTCTTGCACCTCCCTCATGGAGGTATGTGCCACCAACACCCCAATAACTTTTTATAAACCTTTGATGAGATCACACAACAGTGGGGAAGGGAATAATCACAATCCCCACTGTACTCTGATTTTGCACAGTACAGAAGCCAACATCTTTAGATCGGCTGTGAGCAAGTTTCAATATCTTCTGCATTCATTAGCTTAGCTTGTACAATTGGTCTATTGAATGGAAGTCATATTATATACATATATAGATATAGATATAGATTAGATTTAAATAGAAATATATGATTATGAAACCAGGTTTAATGGCTGTTTTTATAGTGGGAAACATAACTGGAGAATAAAGCTAAAATAGAGGAGTCCATAAACTCTCTGACTTTTCAAATGCAGGTAGTCTTCAGCAAAGTATTGCAGCACAGCAATTCATTCAGCAAGGCCTATATGCACAGTACTTCATAAAATCACAGTTTACATATGCAGAAAAAGAAAGGAAATCATTTGAGCATAAATATCTAGTCAGCAAGGCAGCCATTCATTTTCTTTCTCTCTCTCTCTCTCTCTATATATATATATATATATATATATATATATATATATATACACACATGGGTCCACTTTGTAATTTAAAAATGCTGAAATCTCAAAATTCAGTATTGTGAAACCACAAAGCCGAAAACCCAAGCACAACTCACAACTTTGAAAACACACAACTGTGAAATTCAAAATCCCGTAATTACGCTACACATACACTACACACATAAATATACACACAACTCCCCCCACAACCAAACAAACTCATCTAAACTATGTACAAGCAGGGGGGCAAGCCCCCCTGCACCCCCCATGTTGGGGTCTGTGCACCCCCACACCCCACTTATATATTCTAACTACGAGATTGCACAAACAGAAACACAAACAGAACTCACACACACACACATCTTACAGTCCCTCAAACACACACATAACAGTCACAACACAGACTTACACACACTAAACCCCTAACCAACATACTTACACACACAAACTTACCAAAATTAAACCCAAACATCCACACACTGTTCTGCCGGAAGCAGAAATTCAAAATATCCTTGCTTCTGTATTTTGAATTTCACTCTTCTGCTGGTTTTGAATATGTGAGTGCGTCTTTCTAGGTTCGAAATACTGAATTTTGAGATTCAAGTATTTTGACATTACAAAGTGGACCCATATATATATATATATATATATATATATATATATATATACACACACACACACACACACACACACACACACACACACACACACACACACACACACACACACACACACACACACACACACACACACACACACACACCTCTCTCTCCCATTCTGATGTGAACTCCATTTCCAGCTTTCCTTTCTCTCTCTCTGGCTCTGCACTTTGGTGTGAAGTACATCTGCTGGGCCTTTGTTCTAGTTTGAGCTCTAGATTACAACTCTCCTCTCTCTCTTTTTATCTCTGCTCTTGAGCATACTATGGTCCTTCAGGTCTCTGTCTGATTCTCTCTCTCTCTCTCTCTGTCTCTTTGTTGTTTTCTCTTCCTTTTGTAGATCCGATATTTTACATGTAGAAAGGTGTGGCTTCTTTCTTTCTGGGTAGGTGTGTCGAAGTACTCATCCATAGTGCTTATACACAACTTCACAACTTCATTGCTTGCTGCTATTGGGCACTGTGTCACACCCATCTCCCCCCAGCTCAGACCTGGAGATATGAGCATCAAATGTAAGATGACCCCCACCTCATCTGTTTCAGAAACTAGGGACCGTCTGTCCACATACATTTCTCAAGGCCTGAATCTGGTCATTGTGTCCTTTCATTCATTCTTCTCCTTAAAGTGCTTGACAGAAGCTTGCTATTCAAGGTTTCCATCTTCCAAGATGGTTTCTAATGTTTGTTGCTTTGTGGCTTTTGTTGCTTTGTGGCTTTAACAACTTGATATTTGGAATTCATCTTAATTTATCTGTTTCAGTCACAGTATTCTGCACTTTGCTGTGAAGTTAACTCTATGCCCTTGAGTTAATTTCCTTGTGTCAATCAGCAAACCTACTCTGGAACAGATTGTGTTTTGCACATATATTTTGCCATATAACATTTTATAAACTGTGTAACAGGATTTAATTTTAAGGCTGGCTTAAATTATTATGTTATGGCTTCAATAGTTGATGCATTTGCATTGTGATGATCCAGTCCTTGTGTACGGTCTTTAATTTTATACCCAGTTTTTGTAGGAGGTGTCATCTCATCTTGTTTCTCATGTACCAGTTTGTTAGATTTTGTTTCCATACTGACAAAATTAACTATCTTTTTGAAAATAGGCTACAAATTGCTGCTCATACTTCTTTAATGTTGGCCTCCAATGCTTAAATTCTTGTTGCACTTTTTTGTTTGCAGGTGTATTTCTTTTACCAAGAGGAAAGTTATTAGTACTCCTTGCTTTATGGATTTTGCATGATTACCTCCACTGAAGTTTGGTAAACTCTTGCAGTGGTAGATTCAGATTAGCATTCTCGTTGTTAATCTGTATTTTAATCTTCTACCAGTAGATGGAGCAACACTATTTTTTTTTTGGTGTTCTGTAGAGATACTGTCTGAGTAACATATTCACAGATGTGGCCATTTTATGACATCAGTGAATTTCCAAATTCATAACAGGGTTGGTTTAAAACCTTTTTGCACACTGTCTAAAACTGATTTTTTTTCTGTTGCAGAAAGTGTGATTTAGTATAACTCTATCTTCTGTTTTTTTTTTTTTTTTTTTTTTTTTTTTTTTGTTTGTTTTTAGTATCTTCACTGGGCTCTCTTCTGTTATATACTTGTTAATCTCAAGAAGTAAAGCCACTTCTTGGCTGGACTCATCTTAGATATGATGCCCACCATATTGTTCCTTTGTGTGTCCTAGCTTTGCTGTTGTTTTTTGTGGTTTAACCTCTACATGGGTTTTCCGTCACTGATGTTGGCTGTGCTGCAATAAATTCAGGCTGAGATTCTCTGCTCCTTTCATCTCAGCCCTCTAGTTTGGTATTCAGCATTGCAGGCTTACTCTCTGGGTTCATGTTCAGTTTGTCCCTTTCTTCACTAAGATGTCTTGTTTCTCCTATGGTAGTATGCTTGCCTATGCCCACTACTCCCTTGAATAGAAGTACACTGATTATGATACTGTTCTCTATAATGTTACCTTCTCAGGCTAAATCTCATTAATTAATCTATTTTCAGTTACTGGTTCACTTACTAAAGGTTTTGTTTTTTCTTAATAAAGGTTTCATCTCATTCCTCCATTGGGGTAGCACAACCACAGATAGCCCTTGGATTTCTTAAGCTTTTTACTATCTTTGTGCTTGCATTTAGAGACCTTTACGTTCTTCTCAGAAGGAATTATATTAGACACACATGATGAGTCACTTAGGCGTCATTTCATAAATGGGTTACCTTTCACGTGAAATGTACCTGAAGCACTCTGAACACTACAAATGTTTAAGTCTGTTTCTGCAATTCAGATTCTTTAATCTCATCATCATCATCAACCCCCTTTTTCCTTTTTCTACATGAGATCAAGGTGTTGCATCAACCGTTGCCATCTCTCTGGATTCAATGCCACTCTTTTACATTCGTGAACAGTTATGACTGAATATCACACGTCGGTTCTCACACAATCCATTCATCTCTTTGCTGGGTGTCTTTATCTCCTCTTGCTGTCTTCTTGCCTCTACCGAATCATCTTTACCAGATCATCTTCTGCTTTCCTGCACATGTGCCTGAACCACTGTAATCGATTCTCTTTGACCTTCTCTGCAATTGCAGTTACTTTGGCTTCTACTGTGATGTCCTCATTTCTTCATCTATCTCACAGTGTGTGCTCCCTACCACCTGCCTCAGACACTTCATCTGCATCACTCCTAGCTTCCACACCTGCTCTGCCTTCAGAGCCCAAGTTTCTGTACCATACAGTAGTACTAGTCACATAAATGTTTTGCACACCATATTTTTCAACTTCTTTGATAAGTGTATGTACTTATTTTTTCCACAATAGTACTAGGATGACTAGCCTGACATTTATCACACTTTTGCTCAGTTGTTTTTATGTTATTTAGGCCCTGAGTGCCTTTGCCATTCTGTCTCCTGGTCACCTCTCTGCTTTAGACATTTAGAGTGAGTGCTTTCCTTTTGTTTGTGGGAATTGTTTCCCTTTTATGAAACTGTTACAGCAGTATGACTTATTTCGGCATTCTGTTTTCTTCCTCTAATATTTCATTGAGATTTCATTTTTCAGCCTCCAGATTTTTACACTTAGTGGTTAAGAATAGCCTCATACTATCCATCTATCTTGCAGTGCAGTTGTCCCCTTCCCTTCATGCAGCATGTTAACAAGGCTTTCATTCCTCCTTCATGTTTCCAACTCCTAGATGCATTGGCCAAGTACATTTAAGCCATCATTACTGCATCTCCGTATTTCTTTACATAGAGCCTTTTTACATTCTTTAGTGGCAAATGCCAATTGTTTACTATTGATTGTACTTTCAGCAT
>NC_056727.1:969542332-969634832 GCF_019279795.1 Protopterus annectens | reverse complement strand
GAAGCCATCTCTGATCAGTATTAGCAAAAAACTACGGGCACTCATAAAATCGTCTAAGGCCAGCTTCGAGAGAAAAATTGCACAGGACACTAAGGATAATCACAAGGCTTTCTTTAGTTATGTTAGGAACCTGGGTGGGAATTCCCAGATATGCTCAGAATTAGTCCAAAATGACAAAAATACACCGAACTCACAGACATTGCCAACATCCTAGCTGACAGGTTCAGCGCAAACTTCTCCCCCCCTCCCCACCAAAAGGGCTAATATCTATCCCAGCAGAGTGCTGCCCCCCTGACATCTCAAATGCTCAGGTAAGAACTGCCCTCTCCAAAGCAAGAAACACAGCATCAATGGGACCAGACGGTGTCCCGGGCTGCGTCCTACATGGACTCCAAGAAGAGCTAAACCCAAACCTAAAACTACTGTTCAGTCTCAGCCTTACTACAGGATATGTACCCAAAGAGTGGCGTACAGCAACAGTGGTCCCTCTCCACAAAGGTGGTGCCTCAACGGATCCTGGAAACTATTGCCCCATAAGTCTCACTAGCTTGGTCTGCAAAGCTATGGAAAGGATCATCATGGACCTTATAAATAAAGATATTGGGGACCTGGAGACACTGGATCCTACCCAGTTCGGCTTTGTTAAGGGCAGATCCTGCCTCTTGAACCTGGTCGATTTCTTTGAAACAGTCACCAAGGCCATTGACAAGTTGAAGGTGGTCCACACAGCCTACCTGGACCTCGCAAAAGCCTTTGATACAATACCCCACTCGGGCATTATAGATAAGCTCACCAGCTTAAATATAAACCCCTATGTCACTAGATGGGTTGCAAACTGGCTCAAGGACAGAACCCACATGGTTAGAATAGCTGGAGCCATGTCAGACTCCAAACCAGTTACAAGTGGCATCCCACAAGGCTCAGTCCTGGGACCTCTCTTGTTCGGTATATATTTCTCGGAGGTACAGGCCAACATGGAAGGACTGTGGCTGACCAAGTTCGCAGATGACTGCAAACTGGGTGCCATAATAGACTCTCCAGCCAACACAAGCATCCTCCAGAAGGGCCTCATAGAAACAGACAACTGGTGCCAGAGCCATGGCCTCAAGCTAAACGTCAAAAAGTGTATAGTCATCCCCTTTGGCACAAAAAAGTGCCCACAAATTACCACATAGGTGGTAATCCATTAAGTACAGAAGAAGTAATTAGGGACCTGGGGACCCAAGTTGATAGCAATCTCTCATTTGACAACCACGTGGCCAAAGTGGTTAGAAAAACATTTTATATAGCCCACCTAATCATGAAGGGATTCACATCTAGATCAGGGGAGGTCATCGTGCCTCTTTACTCATCCCTCATCAGGCCCATAATTGAGTACAATGCCCCTTTTGGGATGTACCTTACCAGACACCTGCAGCAACTGGAAAGACCCCAAAAGTACCTCACCGAGAGGATCAAGGGGCTCAAACAGATGCCGTATGCTGCCCGGTTAAAGAAACTCCAGCTCTACTCAGTGGCATACCGCCTGCTCAGAGGCGATCTGTGCCTGACATATAAAGCCATGTCCAACCCGGAATTAATGGACATGCTGCACCTCAGAAAATCCAAATCCCATAGAGCTACGCGCTCGAGGGACTTGAACCTCAGCACTGAAATAAATAGGACATGCTGGAGGGACAGATTCATTACCCAGAGGCTCCCTTCACTCTGAAATAAAATCCCAGTCCAGGTTAGGCAGAGTCCCTCATTGACTCTCTTCAAGAGAAATCTTGATGAGTGGATGGGAGATCGTAGGTTTACCCCGGGTATCACTTCTGTGTCACTGTTAGACAGAGGCACAGTATACTAACCTTGAAAAAGGGCATAGCAAAATTAATTTAATATGGGTGGCGAAAGCCATACACACTCTGGCTAGGCTTATAAATGCCCTAGGGCAAATAGCCTAGTATGAACCTATGAACCTATGAAAGAGAAAATGGGCCTAAGTAATGGCTTTAAATCAGAAACAAAACATTGCATCGTGGGGGGGGTAAAGGCTTTATGAAAAAGCATGAAAACTATAAACAGAAACAACAAAAAGTGGTAGACTGCTAGCAAGGTTTACATCACAGCAGAACTAACTGGTGATGGTGGGGGCTGTATTTAAAAAAGAAGGGATTCCATCTGTAATCTATAGTTATATTAATGAGCATAGCATCCCTCTTGCTTGGATGAGTCACACCATGGTGACTTGTGTCAGTAAACTAGCTCCTGATCAGTTGGAATCTTTCCCTCCATCTCCACTCATGATGTTTGATAAACAATCAGTGCTCAAGGTCTCAGATTTCTCAGCTAGGTTGCAGGTGAGGCCAATGGCATTGATAACCCATGCTAACCAGGGTCCTTCTTCTCCAGCCCGATCATAAGCACATGGAAGGCAGGCTCCTTAAACTCTGATTGTACAAGAGTGGAGAGGTAACTGTAGCTAGATGCTGCAGGTATAAAAATGCTAGTACTTGAAAAATAAACTCAAGAGTTATCATAGTGGAACATGAGGAAACTGTTGAACTGTTAAAGAAATCATTCTGTGGGACAATTCCTGAGTTTATTATGCATGAGCCAGAAGTCTCCTTAGCGCAGAAAACTGGAGTGAAGGTGGCAATTACTAAGAAATGATTCTAGGAAGGATGGCAGTGCTAAGCATAAGCAAGAAAAGGTAAATATAGGATATCATAATGAGACAACTGTCAGATTTGCATTATAACACAAAAGAGCAAGTTGCATAACTTTGCATTTGCAGAAACAGAAGATGTTACTGCAGAAAGAGACAATGCATTTCATCAACAGCATTCACTAACTCGAATGATATGAGAAAGACTAAGGTGCAGACTCAGCGACAACAACTGAAACTCTGCTGATAGAAACAGCACAACAGCATTTTTTGCTGAATATGTTTGCAAGATGAACAACACAGAGTTTCCTCTCTCTCTCTACTGAAGTTGTTCACCCACAGATTTATTTAAGGATCGCAGATGAGGAAAGCCAAATCTCTCCCACATGTTTTCACTACTTTTTGCAACCAGTTGACATTGTTGCAGATTAGGAAGAACAGTCCGACAAAACAAAACAAAACAACAAAGTGTTTTAAGATACAGGGTTGTGCAATATGCAAATTCATAAACTGTGATGCAATAATGAGTATGTTTGTGACATGCCATGATTAAGAAAAATAAAAAAAGGATACATACCACAGGAGTGAGAATATGGGACAAACAGAGCACATTGCAAGTAAAAGTGTCGAACTGGGAGCATTGTTATACACCACGAAGGAAGTAGACTACAAAAAGTGTAGCCCTCATCTCTAGGTTTATCTGTAGTCACAGACAGTAGAACCGCTTCCCCACTGTTAGCATTTAGCGAAGACGACCATCTTACTAAAGCTATTTATGCAGGATTTGACATGACTAGATATAAATAACAAATAAAGGCGATAGCATCCAAAAGCAGTTACCAATAATCCAATACGAGTTGAATGCAGTGTGCCATAAAGTACCACCAAGTAATGGTAAAAACAAAAGTTTATTCACGCCACAACTTTTTGGACTCACAAACAGATAAACAGATTAACGCTCTTCTTTCGTAAAATCACAATCGCATTTTCGTCTCATGAAGTGGGACTTCATCAGATAACATCATTTAATATATTTTTTTCCATTTAAATACCCTAATTCTGTTCCAATTAATTCCTGAGACGAAAACGCGATTGTGATTTTATGATAGAAGAGCGTTAATCTGTTTATCTGTTTGTGAGTCCAAGAAGTTGTGGCGTGAATAAACTTTTGTTTTTACCATTACTTGGTGGTACTTTATGGCACACTGCATTCAACTCGTATTGGATTATGACTAGATATAAGCTGGTTAAAGGATGATGTTGAAAAGTGACAGTGTATATAATTATGCTCCTAAACCTAGTTTTGAAATATATTCTTTTTTAAAGTATCTTTCACTGAGAAGGTGCAGGGAAAAGAAACAGTGGAAATGTTAGCACTATACGAAATTAGAGCAATGACCATTCTAATCTACATAAAATGTTTCTATAAAAATAAGGTCATCTAGAAAAACAACTGAATACTTAAATGAATATTTAAGTGACAGTCTTCCTGAAAATGTGCAGTGGATTTTTGGAACTATATTTTCTGGTATGAAATTGCTGTATTTTTCTATTAGAAAGGAAGTCCATCAAGTAAGTCAAGAAATGTCTTGCTCAACAGTTTCTTTCCTTCAGCTTAGTTCTTGCAATACAGCTAGTGGAAAATTCTTAAAATAGTATATTCAGGATGTTGGCATGTTGCATATCAGAAGTGGTCTACATGGTGGGGGGGCGTGGCTAGCATGGTCATGGTGTAGCAGCAGATTTCACAAACTCCACTAAGGAAAATATATCTTCACTGGAAATGTGTTTCATATCAAGAAAAAGTGGATTTATTTTTGCAGAATTTGATAGTATTCAACATTATCTTCAGGAATATCTACTTATAAATCGAAATTGGTTATAATTTCCAGTCAAAACCTTCATCTGAACAAATACTTCACTTCTGGGAGATTTTCAACATGAGTTTTACTAAGGCAAACAATCAGGATTCCAGTATAAAAAAGGAACTACAGACTTTAATAACAACTATTCAAGACGTCACAACTAAGATTTATATAACTGACTGTAAAATAGACAACTTTAAAGAAAAAGCTACCAAGCAGATGGATATGATTCATGAGGATCTAAAACAGCAAAAACAATTCATATTACTAGTATTGAGGAATCATTAACAGACTTTGATGGAAGATTGCTGGAAAATGAAAACAACATAGAACTTTTGCTTAAATAAAATATTTCATTACAACATAAAATGGATGATCTAGAGAACTGATCATGCCGGAATAATATAAGGATTTTTAGTCTTCAAGAAAATATAGAAGGGAACAATATATCAAGTTTCCTTAACTCATGGCTGCCAAAATTTCTAGATTTACCAGAGGCTTTATCTTTTGGGATAGAGAGAGCACATTGGTCTCTCACATCAGGAAACAGTACCAACAGGGAAAAACCTAGATCTGTCACAGTAAAATTCCTATCATCTTCAGATAAAGACTTAATTCTAAAAACAGCCTGGTCAAAATCACCTTTAAAATACAATGACTCTATCATTCGCTTCAATAATGACTATTCAGCAATGGCAATTACCAAAAGAAAGTTTTTTTTTTTTACCTCTAATTAAAGAACTGAAAAAGGTACAGATTAAGACTCACCTCTTGTTTCCAGCAAGGCTGAAGATTTTTCTTCCTGATGGACCTTCATTGTTTGATGATCTTGATTCTGCTGTGACATATGTTAAAAACCACAAATTACTGGAAAAATAGAAGAGATGGAATGGGCTAACCCCTCTCTTAAAATAATGGCTCCTAAAACTATATGGAAATCTACTGAAAAACAAAAGAGACTAAAGAATAAATGAGAAACACAGACTATTTATAAAACAAACTATTATTGTGGACTGTGCTTTTATTAACAAGTCTGTTTTGATATATTATAAATACAAGGTAAAATCTACACTGCTTTTCATATGTTGCATATATATAATGTTTCATTCATAATTTAATTTGATATAATATAACATACTTAATCTACCAACAATATATTTATAATTAACACTTTATTAATTTTATATAAGTAAACATACCATATAGAAATGCGTTACCTCAGTATCTGCTTCATAGTACAGGATACTACTTAGATGTATATTACTCTTTAATTTCACACAGCTATAATATATACAGTTATAAATATTTAATATTCTATGTAAGATAAAATGAAGGGATACATTGGAAAATATAAAGTAAAGAAAAATGGAGGGGGGGGGAGAGAAGAAAAAAAAGTTTTTTTTTTTTTTATATATACATATAATTTCCTGTATAGATAGCATAGTATACATAAGTCTCTCTAAACTCAAAGTAATAACAATGCATAACATACTCAAAACATTCTTCTCTCTTCTAATTGCACTTTATTTAAGTCATAGAGAATAACATATTCATATAACAGTTTCCATCTCACTTCTAATCATACAGTACTAGTCAGCACTGAGCATAAACTGTGTTACACCCTCAGAGTAGAACAATAATTCACAATGTAATTATTATATATGTACATGATATACATTTGTTCAGGATAGGTAAATGTTGGGAAGGTAGTGTAGTATCTGTGGGTTTAAATACCAATGCATACATTAGCTCTGAGAAGCTGGGAGATGTTATATGTGTTTCTATTACAAGGTATATTATTTATATATTAATCTAAACTCTAGGGAATATATATAATTAAAAATAAACATAGAGCTTTTAAATGACAAAATAGAGCAGTAGGAAAAGTTACAACATTAGTTTCATGCTTTGTTTGAAAACTTTTTTTTATGACAGTTTTGCAGTTTCTAGCATGGGAAACAGATAATATGACTATGTTGAAAGGTATGTCACTTAACATAAATGGTTTGAACAATCACATGTATAAAAACATTTTTTTTTACTGAAACTCGGCTGTTTCCTGCTGAAAAAATAAGGGAGACAACTTTGAACATTCTCCTTACCTCATGCAGTGCTCTCACAAGCTAATTATTCATTTGGAAAACTTTCTACAGTTTGTGGAATCATCTTGTCTCTCTCTGAACTCCCTCGACGATGTGAAGCAGCTGGATGATGTCATCACCGTGCAACAAACATTTCTAAGAAGTGCAGAACTGTATTTTGACTGTAACTTGGTTTTACAGTCTTTTTTGTTTTAAATCAACTGTTATTTACTTAAAATGATCATTTATACGGTTGATGACAAGATTACATATTACAGTAACATAATATCTTCATCTTTTGTCACTTGAAAAAAGGATTACAAAACAGATGAAGAAAATGTAAAAAGAAAAGAGGTGAGAGAGGAGATGGTTATGAGAGAACTGTGTGAGCTTTAAGATGTAAATATCTATGTGCTTTATTCTTAGACCCTATAAGTGTAAATACTGATGGTAACATTAATTTTTGTATGTATATATGTGTGTGTGTATGTATATATATATATATATATATATATATATATATATATATACATATATATATACATATATATATTAATATATATATTTGTATATATTTGTATGTATATGTATACATATATATATATATATATATATATATATATATATATCATTTTTATTCTCCCTCATCTTTCTTTGAAGTATCACTGCTTACTATGATTATGGTTACCATACTCAAAGTTAATATCTTCACAAATTTGTGCAATCTTTATATTTAAGTGTCATAAGTAAGGTTATGCATATAATTTCAGAATGTTTGTTTGCATAGCAAAGAATTGAATAACAAAAGTGGTATACTAAAAAGAACTTTGCAAATAGATATCTTATTCTGCCACTAGTGAAAGTGGTTGTATATACATGTGTTTATAGTGACTACATCCCATTTGGGGATGATACAATGTTTATTTAAATGACATACTGTTTATAATTGCACTTATGTCTTCTAAATAGTCATTGTAAATATAACTATTTACAAGGAATCCTAATTACATGTTAGCCTTGTTTTACTTTTTTTTTCTCTCTCTCTTCCCTCTTGTGTTCATGTATATAAGTTAAAATAAAGGGAAGAGATACAACGAGAGTTATAAACATGTTAATACAAAATAGAATTACATTTAAACAAACCATGGTTTGAACAATAACATTGTGTCCTGGATAATGTATTAACCTAATAGAAATGTTGTTTAGACACACAACCTCTGTTATCTATGTTAATAGTAAGGCAGTGGGCTAAATTACTTAGTCCTTTTAAATAATCTCTTAGACATTTGCCTTATTTTGGAATGTAAATCATATTTTGAACCTATTAGGTTACATAGGTTTCTTATTAGATATGATATCTATGAATGTACAAACCTTCCAGATAACACTATATTAGGGCAATTAATGATTTCATTAGAATTTGGTTATCTTAATGTTTCTGACTTAAAGTATATAAAGTATGTTATTAGTGGGAGTTTGTACTCTGTTTTTACAGTTTAGGGGTTGATCTTAGTGACAGATGTCATTGGGATTAGGAGGTTATAACTCCAGGCAGGGAGCATTGGGGTGTTTGTTTTTATCTAGTGTATGTAATATTTGTTTTAAAAAAGAGTTTTTTGACATCCAGAGTAGCTTATTTACAGAAAATATAGAGAATAAAGCTCAAGGAATACATGTTTTCTAAAGACATGAGATTTAATATTTTTACTAGGAACAAATTCACTTTTTTGCAGAAATTTTCACATTATACATATGATATTGATATGTTACTAACACATCTTTCAGGTACAATTACATAATATGACTATGTTGAAAGGTATGTCACTTAACATAAATGGTTTGAACAATCCGTATAAAAGAAGTAATTTATTTAAATATCTAGCTTTTCATAAACCTAATATAGTTTTCTTACAAGAAACTCATTTAACAAAAGATAGTATTAAATTTATAGATACAAATAAATACACAAATATAATAAGCTCAGAGTGTACAAAAAAGAGGTGTAGCAATATTGTGGAACGAAACATTATCATTACCCAGAATAATCAAAACATACCATGACAATAAAGGTTTGCTTTGCTTGGCTGTAATTGAGATGGGTAAGAAACTATATACATTAATAAACAACGATTGGTTACCTGGTATTAGTACTAATACTATTAGACACATATTGAATCAAATAGTTTCACTATCTGAGGGACATATCATTACGGCAGGTGACAACAACTGTATCTTAGAACCTAAAGATACAACCACTTCAGGAAAAAGAAAAATTACAGCACAAGCTAAACAACTTATAAATTTCATAGTCTTATACCTACTCAAAGACATATCATTTTGTGGATCATAACTCATTACAATACACGTTCTATTCTAATAGATACAAGACATATTCTAGAATTGATAGAATATTTCTTTCCACACAGATAATGAATAACCTGTCCAATAGCAAAATTATATCCTGCCCAATCTTGGACCATAATACTATCATATTTGAACTTAATATTAATAACACCCATAGTATCCAAATTAAAAGGATTCCAGCATATCTCACACAACTTAAGGATTTTCAATTATTCATAACAGAAGAGACACAAAACATCATTAATATAAACTCAGCATCAGACACACATGATATATTTATTTGGGATGCCCTAAAAGCATATTTATATGGACAAATAAACAAATGGTTTCATAATAAGATGAAAATATGGGATAAAGATATAAGAATAATACAGGATAAACTAGACTCACTATACACAAATAATGAAGACAACTTGTCTTCAAAGAATATAAGGGATGAGATATACAAACTAAAAGAGGATTATAGATATATCCTACATCATAAAACAAAGATAACACTAGAAAAATTTAGGTTTCTTGCTTATTCTGTAAATCCTAAACACCTATCAAACCTTAAGAATAAGACCAAAAGATTAAATAAATATAATTATATTAAAGAAATACATTCTGCAAAAAAGAAAAGAGAAGTACATAGTATGCAAGATATATTAGAAGAGTTTAGATGTCACTTTCATGAAATTAATCAATCCACACAACAAATTCAAACACAAGATAACATAAGAGATTATATTAACAAGAATATATATAATAAACTAAGCAAACAACAAATATAAGTTATTGATAAACAAATTACTTTATCAGATATACAAAGTCAAGTAAGCAAGCTTAAACTAAACAAAGCTCCAGGCAATGATGGAATTATTCCTGAAATATATAAGATAATGCCCAAAATAGCTATTTCCTTACTACACAAAGTATATAATTTGGCCCAAAATGATAATATTACACCCCCATCCTGGAAATATACATTTATATTATCTATTTTAAAATCAAATAAAGACCCAAAATTCTGTTCCTCATACAGACCAATATCTTTACTGAATATTGATATAAGATGTTTATGAATATATTCTCAGAAAGATTGAAGAAATTCTTACCCCACTTAAATAGACGAAGACTGGACAGGATTTATAACTAACAGAAGTACTTTTGATAATATAAAACGAACCCTAGTTATTATAGACTTCTCACAAAGGAAGAAAAGGAACTTATCATGAATTAGTCTTGATATTAATGTGACCTTTGATTCTATTAACTGGATCTATCTATTTAGTCTTTTGGAATGCTTACATTTTTCACATAATTTTATTAATCTTCTAAAACATTTATATGAAGAAACCTATGCATATATCAAAATAGGGTCATATATTTCCCAATACAATATCTATTACAAAAGGCACTAAACAGGGATGTCCTCTCTCTCATCTACTATTTACTTTGATCATGGAACCCTGGGCAAATGACATAAGAAACAATAAAGAAATAGAGGGTTTGGAAATGGATAAAGACAATATAGCCAAAATCCAGCTGTTTGCAGATGATGTTCTTATCACCACAAAGGGAAATGACTCCTCATTCATGTCATTATATGAATCAATTAAAACATTTCAAATGATGTCCGGTCTATCATTCAAAGACAATAAAACAAAAATTCTACCCATATATCCTAATAATAAAAAAATAAAAAAAAGGATGATAGGAAATAATACATATCACATTGCTAATGCAGATCAAACCACATATCTTGGAATCATTCTTGCCAAAGACATTAAATCAATAATTCAATTAAACTATAACAAATGTTTACAAAATATCCAAGAATTATTTTCAAAATGGAATACAATAATATTTACTACTGAAGAAAGACTAACCATTACAAAAATTATAATTTTACCTAAAATCTTATACATAATACAATCCATTCAAATTCTACCCTCAAAAAGGTTTATAAATAAACTAAACACTTTAATACTAAGCTTCTTTGGTCACAAAAAAAAAAAAACTAGAATTACTATTAATCAACATACTAACAGCTGGCAGAATGGTGGAATAGCTTTCCCAGATCTAAATCTCTATTCAATTTCCGCTATAATCAGATCAATTTCTCAGCTCTTAGATATAACCTATTTAGCTAAATGGAAATCTTTATGGGAAGTATCAGCCATGGAACTTATAATGAGACCAACAACATATCAACTAGAATTCATAAACACACCTTTTATATGGATCTTAAAAGAATATTCTATCACGCATACTAATCATAATCATACTGCCAGTTACATACATAATATTCTAATTAACTTTAGAAACTTTATATATAAACATGTTAAATATAAAGACTACTTTTGTTGTTATTTCCTATAGCATATACACAAGAGACTTTTGTTACCTCAGATATTAACAAAATTTCTCAACTGAAAAACAATGACCTCAAACACTGGCTCCAGCTAACTTATGAATACAAGACTAGTTCAATGGATCATATTATACAGGAATATAAACTTATTAATTCCTCATGGTTAGATATGCAAACACTTATACTATATCTTAATAATAAGCTGAAACTAGCTTCACCAACTAGCAAACATGACACCAAGTTATTATTACAATTTCTTCAATCAACGTTATTACACCAGCATATATATTCAGGTAGTCTCTCCTTTATTTATATACTTTTAAGAGAAGAAACATTTTCTTGCACACATAACTACTGGAGTTATTATAGTTTAATTACTCATAATTCCCCAAGTGAGCAAGATAAGTTTAATATGCTACAATCAGCTGGGAAAACATAATTTTCTCTGAAATGGAAGATTTACACATGGAGATTCATGAATAGATCCTTTTATACACCACAAATAATGGACAAAATTAATAAAAAACAGAACATCTGTAATAGATGCAACTCTAATGTAGATATTAACTGGGCACATATGTTTTTGACTGTCCAACTGTAAATATCTTTTGGAATAAAGTAAATGACTTTTTACAAGCACTTTTTTCAGACAACTTCATATTGAATAAATCATTAATCATATTTAATACACCTGTTCAACAATGTGTTAGGAAAACCAAATACTAATTACTATGGACTATATTGGTAGCGGCTAGATAGATCATATAAAAAATTGGATTTCAAAACATTCTCCTACATTCTCTGAGTTTATTAATTTATTAAAAGAAGTTAGTCATTTACAGATAAGAACCATAAGCTCTAGAACATCTAGAAAGACATATGAATATCAATTATGGGTTAACTTACAAAATATATTAGAAAAAAATGATCATTTTGCATAAAGGTAATTGACTTTCCTTGTCATTCATGAGAACAAGTTACAAAAGGAAGGTGATAGTGCATGTTAATGTATAAATACTGGATGTCTATGTACATACTTTGTTTGCTTTGTTATTCGTATATTCATATTTAAATGCTTTAAATATATGTTATCAATTTGTAAATCTATAATGTAAATTATCTTATATATGTCTATGTGATTGTTTTCATTATAATCAAAATCAATAAAACTGTTTAAAAAAAAAAGAAGTGGTCTACACAATTCTATCCTAATACTGGCATATAACAAAGTCTCAGTTGTGATTATCCATATAAAATGTAACATTAGTTCATTCACTATTCCAAAAAACAATGATTCAGAATTTTTTGTTTAATTCTGGTGTAATCACATAGCCTAGAGTATAATTTTAACCCATAAATCAGTGACCTCAGAAATAAAAGCAGATGCAAGCCTCTGTCTAAGTCATCTTTCTTCATGGCTTTTGTCCCCTGGAATAAATGCATAACTTAGTAATAACATTTATTTTGCCTCATTTAAAATGCATTGTTTTTCATCCTAAACCATCTACACAACCTCTGACAACCCCATAGGTATCTGTTCTCACAGCAGCTTATTCCAAAACTGGGATCCAATCTCATAACAAAACCACCTTTGCATCAATGATGTTTGGTCTGATTTTCCCATGATGACTATAATAGACAGTTTGCTAAAAATTCTGCAGGATTCAGTGGGGAAACACTACATGGGTAAATGTAATGCTTTTTTATCACCTTATCAGTGACTCCAGTGATTACTATGTTCATTGTAGAGATGTATGAGTACAGACTCCTGCAGGACCTTGTAATGATGTGTGTGTGTGTGTGTGTGTGTGTGTGTGTGTGTGTGTGTGTGTGTGTGTGTGTGTTATTTTCAGCCAAAGATGCTATCACTGAAATGTTTGTCATTTGCTCTTACTAAAAACAGCTAAAAAGCAAGCTGTCTGTAGTAATTGGGGGTGTGGACTGTTCTTTAATATTTCTTGCTTTGGCAAGAAATACCCTAATTTCTGTTATATGAAAATGTGGTGTCAGTCGTCTGATTTAATACAGCACAATTTTATTTTATTTACATTTGTTAACAAGGTAGTGTCCGACTGGGTCAGAAACCTGTTCTCAGCGGTGACCCAGGGTGAAAAGTTCAGGAATATTACAAAATTAGTTAAAGTGCAGGTAAGTAGTTACACCAGATATCACAAGTATTTTAAAAAATATGTTTCAAGATCACCGAACTATTAGAAGGAATATCAGACTATACATCGTAAGTAAAAATAAGTTAAGTACAAATTTAAAAATGGTAGTTAATGTGTACATTATCCAAAAGAGCAAATATGCAAGTAATGCAAAATGAGCAGAAAAATTGTATTTTTGCACTAGCAGAGAATTAAAACAGAATGCAGAAAACTAGCCAAGAGGAATAATAAACAATACACTGACCTTCATAATCTTACCCACTTTAAGGCTAAAAAATGGTGCTCAGAACATCTCTCCCATACCTCTAATATAAGGGTCCCTATCAGAAGATCAAACAGTGATGTTATTGAAACTGAGAAGATCAAATCTTGGAATGTTGAACTGGCTGCTCATCTAAAAGGTGGTATTTTCTGGGGTCAGGTATTTGCTCTTTTTCCAATGTGGAGTGATCTTAGAGTTGGTATATATAATAGGCAGGATGTGGGGGGGGTGCAGGGGGGCTTGCCCTCCCTGCAAAAACACTGCTTTTTGTGATGCCAGCTTCTAGAGGAGAAGCTGGTTTGAAGTTCCAAGATTCAATCTTCTCGCTTTCAATAATATGGCCATTTGATCTTCTGATATAGATGCATATATAATGGAACATTTTAGACATACCTTTATCCTCTGCATCTTTCAAGCTGAAGAACCTAAGCATACATTTTCATGGCATAATCTCTTAAACTTCCCATATTAATGGGCAACAATCTCAGGATGCCATTGCAAAAAAAATATAATTGTTTTTTATTCAGTGATAGGAAAGAGCTTTCAGTACAATTACTTGAAGTGATAAGCTTTCTATTCTTGGTCACTTGACTGAGAATTCCATTCACCATTGTAGTTCTCCTCTGAATAACCTCTGTTATATTTTTATAAGGTTTCTACATAACAAGTGCATCACTTTACACTTTTCAAGGTAGAATTTGAATGCTGACCTCCCAAGCCAGGCCAGTTATGTAGGCACTGCCTGTTCCTGCCTAGCTTGATTGTTCTGTCCTCATTCACTGCTCCCATCACAAGTTCAGTAATATGCAGGATGTAGCACACTTTCCTCCTGCTGTCTTGGTCATGACAGCTATAACAAATGAATAAAAATGAAGAGCAGTGGGCCGGTGAGCTAGATCTAGGGTTATAGCTTTTGCTGATAATTTTGTGGCACTTTAATAAGCTTGATTCTCAGTCATTGTCTGCATCACTGCTGAGTAAGTTCTGATTATAATACATTAAACTGATCAAGGGGTCTTATCAATATCCTGCTTTAGTGTACCATATCAGTAACTTTCCTGGAGTCTGTGTATGTAATATTTGTGGGTATCCTTCCAGCACTGATCCTAACCCCTGCATCACATAGTACCGGATAGTCAGTCAAACATGATGCATTATTGACAAAACAAACTTCTAGGAGTGGTGATGTCTGTGATATTTGACAATAAATGGATAATTTGTTTCTGATTCAGACTGTAGCAGATATATGAGTTACACTTAAGACTTCAAAAACCTACAGCAGGTAAACTGATAATCTGCAAAATATGGGTTTTTGTATTAGTATGAAAAGATGTTTGAGCCTGTGACCTTTTCTTTGCAATATATAGAAAGCATATAAAGTTTGTAACTGCATTCTGCTGAGAAATACGGATATATATATATATATATATATATATATATATATATATATATATATATATAGTATGTGAAATGGGGTCTATATTAAAATCTCGAAGTCTGACAATATCGAATACGATATTGTCAACACGAGAATACCAAAAGCACACTACATCGAACGTTTAAACGAAAAATCTCCATAGGGGGAGATTGCCGTTTACTTCAATGTAGTGCATTCTCGGAGTTAGTATATTTAGTATATTTAAGTAAGTCAAACAGTGGAGTGAACAGTCAGAGAAAAGAAAGTGAGTGAATAACCCCTGGAGATGATGATGAATAGGCCTGACAGACCTGAAAGTTGTCTCTGCACTTCTGTGTATGATATCTGGAAATTCAGTTAGTATGAACTTACGGTCTGCAATTCTTGCAATTAAGAATTGCTTAGAAAAATTGAAGCTGTATGTGAATGTTTTTCTTCCTTGTAATCTATTTGTTCAAAGTGATTATATTCTGTTTCAAATGTCCAGGTGTACATTTTCTGTATATTTAACTGTCAACTGTACTGCTTAATCCATTCTTTCTTAAGTAAATTATTATTTTTATTTATTCACCTTTATAAGGGTTGTGGCTGGTTTCTATTTACTTATTTTATTAATTGAAAAGAGGGTACTTATTCATAAATGGTGACAAGATGTTGGCATCCACATCTAAACGGCCAAGCTGCTCTGTTACATGCTATCATTTGTACATAGAGTTATTTGACTTATTAACAATTGTGAACCAGTAACTGGGAGGTTCTCGGTCAGAAATTTTGGTGGTAGCAATTTGCTATCTTGAGAAAGGACAAAAAGGTCTAGTGTTGAAGAATATTACCAGCCTTTCCTAGGAATTAATGTGTGCTTGCCATGAGTGTGTGTGTGTGTGTGTGTGTGTGTGTGTGTGTGTGTGTGTGTGTGTAAGTTTATTCAATGTACAGTTACTGTGGGGAAGGGAGCACTGGAAAGCATTGCAATTCTAAAGATCTTGTTGAGAAAGGGGTCTAGGGAGCTAAGTCAAAAAGCTCTTCTTAGTGGGATGTTCAGCATGTAGCCTATTTTGGGGGTATAGATGGTGGAGGCCTCTTCCCAAGGCAGCAGTGTATATTTTCTGCATACTCTTGAGACTAAGCTGCACTTTGTAAATTGTTAAGTAACTCATATTTGTGCACCTTTTTCATACTTTCATCTGTTTAGTACCATTGATGTGACTTGCAAGACCATACCCCCGGTGGACATCAGATTTTAGATTAAGAGAGTTTATTTGTGAGCAGTGGAGTAGATCAAAGTACCACATCCCCCTGCCCTCTGTACATCAAAGGTAGAACTTCCGTGCATAATATAATTGGATGTCACAGTTAGTTGGCAGTGGTGAGATGCAAACCCTCATTTGTCCATCACCAGTTGGGACCTTAACAGAGTCTACAAGTGACTCCTTAACAATGCCCTTCTTTATCTTTCCTGCAAATAGTGTATGGATTATTAGCCTTCAGATTAATGAGTGTAATCTGGGTTTTTAATCTCCCCAATTTCTAGTGGAATGGAAAGAAAAGCTTGACACCCTGTTATCCCCAGGAAAAATGCAGATTTCCTGGTTAAGGTACCTGACTGGCAGATGCTTGGCTCCGTACAAGCAGACATTTAAGGTCTATAAAATACAGGATTTTAAGTAGGTTTCCACTTATAACCCTTTGTCATCCACACTGAGTGCACATAGTCACATCTACGAACTATCAGACACCATTTATAGCTGTTATAGCTTGTGCTGCTGCTCTTTGCTAGCTGGTTTTGTCCAACGACCGTCACCAGCATGAGACTGAATCATAGCAGTACCTAACAAAAACTTGTTGAACACCACCTTTCTGACATCAGAAAGGGGCTTAGCAAGTTCTCTGTTTCATGTTTTGGGAGCATAATCATGGCACTCGGTGCACTGCAAAATGTCTAAGGGCTGTATACCAAGAGTAAAATAAAGTGCATAGCTCAGAACAATGAGCCCCAGCTCAGAACACGACACAGCACACGAATGGATAGCTAGCAGCATAATGAACACTACTTACACATTTAAGTACAGATGGAAGTGCTGTGTACTAGGCTGCCCATGCCTGGCCATGGCTATAAGTACACATTTCTTCAGGACTGTGTTCTGCTAGCATTTTGTAATACAAGTCATTCTGTGTTTCAGGTCATTCAGAATAAAACTGTATACAGTATGCACACAATTTACATTATAAGTAGTCAAGCTATTGTAATTAGATATAGTATTGCTACATTTATTACACGTTTAGTTTAAGATCACAATTTTAAAAGATGTTTTAAGCAGCAAAAAGATGAGAATGATTGCTAGAAGCTGCACAGTTTTTAATGTATGAAAATAACAAACATCTGACATTTGGAAAACAGTTTTATTTAAATTTCCTTTTAGCCAATGTCTCCTGTCAAGGATGGTAACATTTTAAAATCACTAGCAGGTATTACTATGCTAAATAAGTACAGATTAGTCATCACATGAAAAAAATATACTGTGTTTTCCATGAGTGTGGCAGCGTGGTTAATCTGAATCTCACAAATAAATAATTTGTCGATTAATTTGGACTTGTCAATTAGGACAGCAGATAAATAATGCCAAAGGCATTGCTATGCAGTATATCAGATCTAACAAACATCCATGAATATAGTTTTAAATGTTTTTATCGCCACTTGCAATTATAAAATCATGTATGCTACTTTGTCAGACGATCTAATTTCAGGATACTTAATGATTACGGAGAAGAAGCAGGATTTATGACAAGACATATGAAGTACAATGCATTTTCTGTAACATTAGAGGATCTTAAAATGAATGATGCACACAAGGAAGGGGAAGAGAAAACTTCCCCAAGATAGTACACAGTGTTTAGTTCATACTGTATCATTCTTATACACTAAAGCAATTCAGCAGTAAGTTATTATACCACCAAATAGAAGGCACATGAGGAAGTGTTGTAATTAATGGTGTTTGACTGGATGACATGATTTAATACAGCAAATAAAGCTCTACTCTCTGGAGTTTGTTCATTAACAAGCTCCATTAATCAGATACAAATGCCATCAACCAGAAGGACTCTACTCTATTAAGACTTATATTCTGCTTTACTAATAGCAGTATAGAGAAATGATGCCAAAACAAAGAGAAATGATTATCATAAGCAAAAAGAAGCCAATCGGTGCTACTAGTCCACAAAATCACTCGAAAAAAAGCACTGTTACTGCATATGGATTCGAAGTACGTTTCCTTTATTGTAAAATCCTTAAAACCATTTGATTGAGCACTTTCTTCCCTCTTAAGCAGGGATTTCATCAGAATCTAACTTTTTCCCTCCAAAACTTCCCTTTAAATAGTAGATTACATCATTAAGACCTGGTGACTCATCTTATTAACATTAATAAAATTCATTAAAAATACATTCAAAATATAAAGTCCTAAAAATAATAATATAACTATAAAAAACAGATAAATATATCTAGACAATTTATATATATATGTGCATGTACTTTTTTCTATGTAACATTATTTCATTAACTCCACTTTTTTATATAACAAGGGCTTAATAGAAATAACTTCATTCAGCCCAGGGACTTGACTTGCTTGCAACATAATTTGCCATCTTAGCTCTCTCTCTTCTATGTAACTTCTATAATTACCCCCTCTGGGGTTCTTTAAAACCTTCTCTAAGATGGCAAATTCAAAACCTAAAAAACCAGAGCAGTATGTGGAATGTTTACACAAAGCATTATTTAGATTTTTATTAAGTATTTGGTAAGTGTGCTCATAAATCCTGTCCTTTAAATGTCTTTCTGTCTTACCGACATAGAAACTAGGGCAGGTTTTACACAGCGCCAAGTAAATCACACCTATAGTTTGACAATTACCCTTTTCAAACTTTATGTCTGTCCTTAAAATATTGTTTAGTGTAATATAATTCAATCAACTGGTTTTAAGGATTTTACAGTAAAGGAAACGTACTTCGAATCCATATGCAGTAACAGTGCTTTTTTTTCGAGAAATGATTATCAACCCAGTATAGAGCATATGAATAAAATAGTCTAGAATGATCAATGGTGAATTATGCGGTATGAATTATTTTCTACTCAGAGAGTTTGATGACATGATAAATTATTAAGGCAAAGCAATAAATTGTCACCCCTCTCGAGTATTAAATAAATAAGTACTGAATAGCACAGCCATTGAAGAAGAATTGCATTGTATTGTTAGGCAAATGGAATCACAACAGCAGTATTAGAATATGGTTACAAAATAGCCATATCAATCAGAGTGAGTACCTATCTGCTATATAGTCATATTTTGAAAGTTAAGCTTCCTGATAGAAAATGCACTCAAAACTGAGCAGGTCTCATCAACTAAGACAAAGATTTATGTGAGCAAACATTAAATATTATTGCTAAACTGATACTTAGGCTATTCATGAAAAATGTAGTACTTCAGATTATCAATTAATTTGTTTGCTGATATGTACATATGTATGTATATGAATCTAATCTGCACATTTTGTGAATGTTAACTGGTCAAGTATCACTGAAAACCTGAAACTACTTGCAATAAATTATGTTATCACAAGCTGATATGTACTTTTAATTATTTTCTTTATTAGCTCCACTTGTACATCTGGAAAAGGTCATTTTATTTTTATGAAAGTATAATTATGCAAAAAAAAAATCATTATTATTCAAAAACACGTATATTGATGGGACAGATCTACCAGCATGGCCACTGTAAATCATAAAGAATAGGCCAGCCACAAAGCAAAAGTAAAGGCGTGTAAATCTATGTGGTTGCAACTACTATAAACAAAAACTATAATCACCATATTCTGTGTGCCACCAAGCAGAAAACGTAAATTGAAGCGTGCACAACTGGCAGTCCTAACTCCCTATGCATTGCAATACTGCTCTTCAGAATAGAATAATAGAAATTCAAAGCAAATATAATAAAACGCACTCATGGAAAACCAGGGTATGCAAGTTACCCTGGATAAAGAACTGTTTGCTTGCATTCTACAGATCCTTTAAAAATGGGCAGGAAGTACACTTAATCCAATATACTGTGTATAGATCAGTATGTATGTATGTATGTATGTGTCATATGCAACATTTACAGCATTTTAGAAAAAACATTCCCAGCTGTTTGAGATAGTGAGAATAGACTCAGTAGCAAAAAAGTTCTGAAGTAAAATGCCACTATTTAAAAAAACAAAGCATTTTGTATACTGACATTGTATAAAAACAAAAAACAGTGGCAAACTATGGGTAATTATTGTTTACCTATGGCTGGCTTATTTGCTTGCCCCTTCTGACTTCATTTTTGTGGTCAAACTTTATATTAGATAAAAAAGAAATATTCCCCAAGGAATGAACTGTGCTCAAAGATACAAACCAAGATAAAATTAAAACAATAAAGCACAGATACACGACCAGAAGCATAAAATAAAAACTGGTTTAATGACACGGTAAGCGCTTTCACACAATACAATCTGCTTCCTCAGGGGTCTATATTATAAGCACAAAAGCCCTATTAACCGAATACTAAAATACTGACACATATTCCGCAAACCGAGAATACACCAAATGCCCTAAACCGCGAAATTCAAAAACTCGAACCTTCATAGCTGTCCCACCCCACCTCCCGCCACATACTACCTACCCAAACTAAATAAACCACATACATACACTAACCAAAACCCTACTTCTAACCTTAAACTAAACCATACTTCTAAGTCTACACTAAATCTTGCATATACCACTATGTATGCACTTACCTTAACCCACACCCTAACCCTAAGGTCTATAACTTTCGCATACTTACCTTAAGAAGTTATACCCAAACAAACTAAATAATCCACACACATACACTTAACAAAATCCTACTATAACCCTACACTAAATGATATCTCACATACATTACCATCTATGCGCTTACCTTAACCCGTACCCTAACCCTAAGGTCCGTAACTATCGCACACTTACCTTATGGAGCTATACAGCAGAAGGGCCAACCATGATGATTCGACATTACAGATTTTGCACTTCAGGAGGATCAATGTTTTCACGGTTCGAGGAAGACATGTCGACATTTACGTATTCGGGTAAGTACACCATCATGCTTATAATATAGACCCCTTCCTCAGACCACAAAAAACAGATATCGAATAACAAACTTTTATACTCTAAAAGAGTCAAATCAATCAATTATTCAATTAAAACAATTAAAACACTTCATCGTTTAAAGAGACTTCTAGCTTTTAAGACAGGTTTAATATAAACTCTGCCATTTAAGCCAGGAAATGTATCTGCTTGCATGGTTATGATCTAATGTAATTCTCTTGTCTCAGTGAAGTTTTTCAAATAACTACCCCGGCTATTTAAAGTAATAAGTTCATTAGCCCAAAATGGTTTTCATTCCCTGTTTCCATAAAATGTTTGGAAAGTGCATTACATAAATCACCAGTATAAATGCAATAAGAATGTTCTCTTATAAATTCCATCAAGGACCTATTTGTCTTGCCAATGTAAAAACAAGGGCAAGCTTTACAGCAAGCTAGATATATCAAATTTCTGGTACAACAATTTGCTCTAACATTGAATTTATATTCAATACGTGTGACAGGATGTATAAACACTGGTAAACTATCTATAAGGGAACAAAAGCTGTATCTAGTACAGCTATAAGTCCCTGGTGTATCAAAACAACTTCTCATTCTACTGTCACTACTTTTATAGCACAATTGCCTTTTCAGGGACTTTTTATTTTTAAAAACAACTCTGGGTTTATCACCTACTATTGTTTTAATGTCATCATCTAAATGTAAAATAGACCAATTAGATCTAATAATACTTAAAATATCAGAAACATCACTAGTATAATGAAGTGAAAGAGGATCATAGCGTTTCCTGTCTATGTCATTTACTGGTATAGCCTCAAGAGCTTGATTAGAAAAGTATGGTCTACATCTACCTTTCCTGAGATTAAAACATTCACTAATATTACTATCAACTTCCTTCTTCTTATAACCCCTCGATTCAAACTCATTTTTCAGCTTGCCTATATCATGAACAAACTTTTCTTCAGTATTATTCAATCTTGAAATCTGCATCCCGTGCCCTTTCATAATGTTCTGAAAGATATGGCCGGGTTGCATGCTGTCTCTTTGTACTAAAGTATTTTTTCTGCAGGGTTTTCTAAATATGTAGTATGAAACCTATGCAGTGTGTCTCTTTGTATAAAGACATCTAAAAAGTCAAGGCCCTCCCTGGAAAATTTATAGGTACATTTTAAAAAAATAGTCGTTAATTGTAAATATTCAACGAACTGTAGCAGCTGAAACTCAGTTCCACCTCATAATAAAAAGAGATCATATACAAATCTCCAATAGAACTTTAAGAAATGGGTATGTTTGTTAGAATTTAGCACAAAAAAAATTTCCCATTGGGCCATAACAATGTTGGCGTAGCTATTGGCACAAGAAGTACCCATAGCTACACCAACTTTCTGTAGATATAACTGTTCCTCAAAGAGAAAAACGTTGTTATCCAAAACAACCTCCAAAACATGCACATCAGATCAACATCCTTTAAGTCATAATCACTATTTCTAACCAGAAATTCTCAAGCCATACTAATCCCTTGGTGGTGAGGGATGGCTGTAAATAAAGAGACAACATCCAATGTGACTAGCAAACTGTCTCCTACTATAGCATTTGCCTCACTAAACCTATATAGATCTTCCAAAATCTGTTCAGTGTCATTCAAAACTTGTGGTTCTTTTGCTAAAATAGGTCTAAGTTGCGTCTCTATAAAAATAATGAAGGGCTCAGTGAGCAATCCATTTCCAGAGACTATAGGTCTAAATGGAGGCCTAAGTAGGTTCTTACGTACTTTAGGTAGTCTGTGGAAAATAGGAATTAGAGGATCCTGAACTAACAAGTAGTCAATAAGTTCCTTTGATATCAATTTACTACAATAGCAGTCATATAAAGTGGCATAAACTTGCCCACTCAAGCCCTCTACAAAATCATAGTTCACCTCAACATAGGTTTCGTTATCAGATAACATGTCACGAATGGTGCTAGAATAATAACCATGGTCCATCACCATGATCGCTCCACCTTTATCTGCACTCTTAATAATAAAGTCGTCATCCCACTGTAATTCAATCAATGCTCTTCTTTCATCACTACTCAAATTAAAAAATCTATCTCTAAGCTAACCACACCTATATGCCTCTTCAAGATCATGTTCACATTTCTTATTAAACGTCTCAAGGAGGGGATGCAGTACAGGTTGAAATGTACTAGGCTTTTTAAAAACAGTAGGTTCAATATTATCTACATACATCGTTTTAAGCATAACATTGTGAACAAACATCTTTAAATCAATAACTGTTTCACTAAATTGAGAGCATTGGGCTGGTATAAAAATATGCCCACCTATGGTGAAATCTACCCCCAATTGCTGAGTAAATGGCAGCAGCTCAACATCAGTGTAGTTTTAACTACATTCATTTGCTTTTAGATTTTTTTCAAACCCATTGAGGCTTAACTAATCAACCAGGTAAATAAGAGGCATGCTGAACTTTTGAGCCAGTTCAGGGATAATTTTCTGCATAAACTTGACAATATTTTAGACAATATCTACTCTTTTGAACAGTGGCTTAGGGTTCAAAAACATAAAAATCTAAAATGGGACCTGCTGGATTTCCAGAAAGGCAATGTTTTTGTTTGGCCATGGGATACTAATGTGAATAATGTGAACAATGTTGATAATACATTTGAGAATGCCCTTACTGTTGCCATGAGTACCTCCAATAGTTCTAAAGCAGAAGTGGATAATGGCTCAGTCAGTATGGCCAATCCAGAACTCCAGATGAACACACCCACTTGTTCTGTGCAAGTGAATGGTTCCTCTGGCTCTACAGTTGAATCAAGGAAACCACCAGATGTCTGAAAGAGAACCACAAATGCAGCAACATCTGCCACTACTGCTCTGGTACCACTACCCATTAGATGAAAGGATTTTTCTTGCCAGCCTTGATCCATGCGTCATGGAAGGAAACGCCAGAGACAGATGGAGGATCCACCATCTCAGAACATCAAACGGATGTGGATGGACATGAAAACTCATTGATTTACAACATTTCAAGTAAAACATTGACTTTGCATAAGAACTATTATTGAAATGGGGTGGTTCTTTTATACCTGTTCAATGCTCTCAATTTAGTGAAACAGTTATTGGTTTAAAGATGTTTGTTCACAATGTTATGCTTAAAACGATGTATGTAGATAATATTGAATCTACTGTTTTTATAAAGCCTAGTACATTTCAACCTGTACTGCATCCCCTCCTTGAGATGTTTAGTAAGAAATGTGAACATGATCTTGAAGAGGCATATAGGAGTGGTCAGCTTAGAGATAGATTTTTTAATTTGAGTAGTGATGAAAGAAAAGCATTGATTGAATTACAATGGGATGATGACATTATTATTAAGAGTGCAGATAAAGGCGGTGTGATCATTAAAAAAATAAAGAATTAAACAAGTGAAAACAGAAGACAGTGGTATCACTGGCTACAAATGCCTTTTGAGAAAAAAGGAGGCAAAGCAGAATTTAAATAGACAAACTGAGTTGTACTCTGTGAGTTTGGCTTAACATGAGGTCATATCAGGTCATGAGAGGACAAGACAATAGAAAACTGAAGGCTAGTACAAACTAACATTCGTGTACATCATCATCACCATCATCATCATCATCACCATCATCATCACTATGGCCTGCAGTGTCAGTGCTATCAATTAACATAAGTTTTTAGGACAGTATAAAGTTTGAAAAATTGGAAGGATTACTTTGAGAGGATTAAGCTTTTAAGGATGGAAACTGATGTATTCAGCTGAAATCACAGTTAAAGAAGGCTACCATAAAATTTTTAGATGTTAGTGAAGTAATGATTCTCCAGCCTCCAGAGAAATGGATAGTCTCTTCTACATTGTATGAATACGGACTTTTTTTTACAGCAAGGATGTCCAACTCCATAACAGACATTATCATTTCCAGCTGTCTGATGCACCAAAATCTGAAAACATGTCCCATGATACTTTTTCCTGTTACAGTATGGCAGTGATTGTGTTTTGTGCTTGATGAGAAAAAAAGAAGATCAGCAGGAGTTACAGCAGCAGCACCAGAGTATTTCCCTTCCTCTTTACTGGGTCTTGATCAGAAACAACTGAAGATACTTGAGTCAAGGGCATTGATAATGTAAAACTCTTCCCAGCTGCACATTCGGCCATTTTCTAAGTTAATATTACATGGTAGTGATCCAAATTTTCAAATGCTTATGGTTGGCAAATGTTTTAAGCATATCCTGAATATGTGAACTGAAAGAACACACCAAACAGTGTCCTACTTTTCATACATTTTGCAATGCACTCAACAACTCAGACTGTTGTTTCAGTATTTTTTGTAAATACAGAGCAGCAGAGAAACTGGCAGTGATAAGAAGTGTAATGTCAATGCAGTTTGGCTGGTGACACTGTGTTCTCATTATGATGAGTGTTATTAATTCTAAGACTGTACATGACAGAACTCAGTGTCTTTAGAGTTCTCCAGTTGTGACATCTCTTTTAAGATTTTAAGAATTCAAATAACATCATCATTAAGATAGCAATGACTGGCTTAATATTCACAATTTTTTTTCTTTTAAAATACTATTTTGGACTACATAGGCATAGAATGGCTTCTATTATTCAGGTATTCGCAACATCACATAGTAAAAGAAATTTGGAGGTGTGTCAGAAATTTGAGACTTGATATTCTAAGTCCTAAAACTATGACAATTTAAATGAGATTCATATACTAACCGAGCAAAATGTGTGAAAACTGCTATTAAATATTAAAAGTGTGTTTGTCATCTGCACACACCCACCCCCACCAGGCTCTGCTACTTTACTATACTAATTCCAACTATGCTAATTCCAGGATTGCTGTAATCTTGAGAAGCTGGAGTTTTACTAGAATCAGTCATTTTGAATATATATATATATATATATATATATATATATATATATATATATATATATATATATATATATATATATATTAACACACATATATACCCACTTCAAACTTTAAGTGGAAACCCAATGAACTTTACATGTTTGCATGGCTGAAAAGAAAGAATATGGAAGAGGAAAAATAGACTGGCGGTCTTCCACTTGAAGCTGTTTCAACAATCTCTTGACTTTAACAGAATGGCTACTTTAGATGCACAAATGCAGACTTCAATATTTCTGAATACCTGGGATTTTGGTAATAGTTTTTAAGTACCACATCAACAGTGTGGCAAAGTAAGGTACATGAGCATGTAAGCTTTAGTGTTTTGACAGCATTAGAACAGCTCTCAAAACATGTAAATCCTGTTGGCAGACATGTTACCATTAACATGGTATTTTCAGTAGCAAAGGACACATAGAAAGTATTTTATCTATGACAAAAGAACAAATTAAATATGTTTAGCTGTGTGTATATGGTACATATTAATGTTAACAAAACAAGTCATTAACAACTCACAGTCAAAAGTATATAGGCCAGGCAGACTCATTAACATATTATACATTATACACTATACATGTAGTTATCATGGAGTGATAAATACTGTACTTTTACATTCGTGGGCATTGAAAAGTTTGCAGTTAGGTCTCAGACTGAAAAATAAGATAGTTATTTAAAACCTATGAAAGATGTTTGGATTTATATAGTGCAAATTTTGGTACTGCAAGGACTAAACAAAATATTAATAAAAATGAAACCTAATATATAAACTACTATCTGCAGATGTTTTTCATAGAATCATAATAAAATAGCATTTCTTATATCACCAAGACTCAAAACATCATAACTAAAAAGTCTAAAGGACATTATGCAGTGAACACAAAGCATCGTATTACAAAGTAATGTACAAATTTCAAGCAACAGTGTTTCCTGGAATGGGGCTGTGCCACTGTGTGCCCCTCAACATGGAGCTGTTGCCTCCAAACCCGCAATCTTGAAGTACAGTGACTGAAAAGATAAAAGATGATTTACAATAAAGCTCATCATTTCTCTATACCTAGAGTTACTTGACTTTGGAGTCATTGTCAAATCCAAAAATAGCCATCAGCAACAAATCAGAACATCAACACATTAATATCCAACATTTCAAAAGCTAGTGAAAGCATACCTGACATTATAAACATGTAGTAAACAATACACAATGTAGCTTAGTGATCCCATTTTATGTATTGTTATTGCCACTGATGCAATCTCATATGTTAACACATTATAATTTATTTATTTGTATATGTTGTCACTGCATTTTGCATTACCAATATTACCATAAGTTAATCAGGATGTACTATAAAAAAAAAATTATGATTTTAAAAGTTTTCATACCCCTACAGATGTCTGAGGAGCAAAAAACTAGTCAATTATTTGTCTGCTTCATTTATCTAATCTAATCAACTTTTTTAAGCAGTGCATTTATTACTGCATTTGTTTTGTTTCGCGTTGCTTTTGTTTGCAAATTTGCCTATAGTGATTGCTATTTTCATAGCATAAATACAAATGCAGAAGTTACAAGCTGAAATAAACACTTCTATTTGGTGATATAATAAACGAATACTGAACAACCAGTAATACATTTAGCTGATTAGAGTAATTAAGCTTCCGAAAGAAAAACTGAAATTTCATAAACGAATATACTGCACAGAAATCAAAGTCTTGAAATAGAATGGCACCTGTTAGGAGCCCTCTTGTACCTCTTAAGTCAGAAAAGGGTAGCACATTCCTCAACCATTTATTCAAAAGAGGGAATGCTGAAAGTGTAGTTTATATTTATCTGTACAGCATGAATACTAAAAACAGGATTTTATATTCATATAGTTTGCTGAGACATAAGTGCTTTTGACACAAGTTTTTAAATGCTGGACAACAAAGCACAATGAAATGTGGAACAATGCCTCCTGTCTGTAAAAGACAGCTAGGGAGGAACTCAAGTATGTGTTCTACCTTATAATGTGTGGCACTTACAGGGCCTTCAAAGAATACCACTGCTACATCACTCACAAACTCGACTAAGGCATATCCTCTTTGGGGACAGACCAGACTGTTGCATGAACAATGGCAGATCCAGATCCATTCTTGATTGGTGCTAGGATTGGATCTACTTCACATAATCAAACATCCAAATATTCAACTTTCATATGGGCAAGACCATATGATCGAACATTTGAATGTTCGAATATGTGAAAATAAAATAAACAAAAAAGAAAAAAAAAAGCTAAACATTGCCAGCAGGGGGGCAAGTCCCTCTGCACCCCCAACACCCCCCCGCTATTTAAATATACCACCTCCGAGATTGCACTACATTATGATAAAGAGAAATCTTCCCATTCCGCACTCTATGGAGATCCCCATTCAGACCGTTCGAACCTTTAAAAGTTTGATCATATGGTCTTGGCCATATGAAAGTCGAGCTTTTAAAAGTTCGACATCTGAAGGGGAGCCCTAGGATTACACTTTTTAAATGATTCCAACATTATTTGAGAAATCAGATAGCTATAGTCTGCAAAACCACCATAATATGCACTGATGTAAAATGCTTCTATATCTTATGACCTGTCTATGGCACTGGTTCCCAAACTGAGTACTGTGGCAGAATAAGAAAAAAATGAAAGCAATATTTTTTATTCTTTTGTTGGTGAGGTGTACTTATGTATTGTCTGTGAAAATAGCCTTGGGGGTTTTCCAACATGTCAGCACACAAGTCTGACATTTAGTATTGAGATGAAACTCACATGTCACTTTGCAGCATGAGAAAGTGCTACTTTTAGTAATACACTAGTGAATTTCAGAAGCTTAATTCTACAACATGCCTTCACATGTCACCAAACTTTTATTACAGCTGTATACCCTAATAGTGTAGGCACTCTAAATGGTAGGTGTGAAAGAGTTTCTGCACAGATGCCATGGTTTAAGGAGTAATCCAATACTGAAATATTTCTATATTTGATTTTCATAAACAAAAAACATAAGTGGGTTGAAATTACCTTATGTCCCTTTGTAAACCATATGATGTGTGCTACATTTTGGGGCGGCCATGGTGGTGCAGCAGTTAGCGTTGCTGCCTCACAGCAAGAGGTTCTCCGGTTCGATCCTCGGCTCGGGTGTCTTCTGTGCGGAGTCTGCATGTCCTCCCTGTGGGTTTCCTCCCACATCCCAAAGACATGCAGTAGGTGGATTGGACACTCTAAATTGGCCCTAGGTTTGAGTGTGTGCATGTGTGTGCCTTCTGTGGAAGGTTGGGCACCAAGCTGGCAACTCAACACTGTAAAACTCCACTGCCAATCATGAGCAGACAGGTGATCCGCTGTGGCGACCCCTAACCGGGAAAAGCAAGAAGAATGATGTGTGTTACATTTTTATTCTGGCAATGTAGTGTGGATTACAACATCAAATGTAACTGTATACAAATATGTATAGCATTTAACTTCAGGATTAATGTTTCTTAAAGCAGTCCTTGGGTAGTGTGAGCCCCTAAACATTGGCAGATGGCCATGATTATTAAGCTAGCTTTACACCTCTGTCTTTTTTCCATGTTATTGTAAAACTTTCTTAGTAACCATCAATCGCATTAAGCTATAGATGCTGCAGATAATATGTGCACTGTGTGTATTGCCCTTGGGTGGGGCTGTACATAGGGGTAGACTGCAGTATAAATTCAGCCTTATGTTGTCTGCATCATGACTACAATTCCTCTTTAGGGGTCAGCAATAACATTCATAGCCACTGTATGAGCAACTTCTGAGCTTTTTTAAATATATTTATATTCTTTGGTAGTTTGGGTTTGCTGTGGGCCCATACAGGTTTAATGGTAATTTGAGAATACTTTTATTCTATTTACGTTTAAGCAAGAAATGCAACAGTCTGCTACACAGAATATAACTATGATTTCTTTTATTAATTAGCAATTCTTGTTTTTTCTGAGGTATAATTTGTAAAATGCATTTTTCTGTACATGTTTTTAATTGTTTTATTTGTAGGCTGTCTGCATGTGTGTGTGTGTGTGTGTGTGTGTGTGTGTGTGTGTGTGTGCGTGTGTGCGTGTGTGTGTGTGTGTGTGTGTGTGTGTGTGTGTGTGTGTGTGTGTGTGTGCGTGTGTGCGTGTGTGCGTGTGTGTGTGTGTGTGTGTGCGTGTGTGTTTGTTACATTCTGTGGGGAGTACTTAGAAAGCCTTAGATGATTTGCAAATGGTTAATTACCACAAGTCAGCACTTATTTGTTTTGTTGTATTTTAAAATTAGTCTCATGTCATGTGAGCAAAATGGCTAGATCTGCATCTGGGATGCACTTAGATGCAGTTCTAGTCATTTTAGAGATATTCCGTGAGTTGTGACACTTAACTAAAAGTAAAAAATGACTAATGAAAATTAGTACTTCACATTAGTGCTAAGGCTTTTAGCAAGTGAATGTAATGAAGAAATAATTATTTAGGCTCTTTGGGTCACTGTGAAGGAAATTATTGGAGGGCAGTGGACAAGAACAAGGCTGTTATGTGAGACCTGCAGAGGAGTGTGGGACCAGATCAGGAGCATTATTAGAGAAAGGATTGTTCAGAGATTAAAGAGTTTACAAGTAACTAAGGACTGCTTTTTACTGCTTATTTCTGGAAATGTTTGCAGAAATGGTAGCTGCAGGCTTTCACAATATATTTATCATGCATTTTTGTCTGGGAGTATTTGTTTAACTCTGTGATTAATACTGATCAAAACATACACAAAAAACAAAAATGGACATAGTGTGACCCCTGAGCAACAGCTCAATATTATTTATATAGAGTAATAAAATGGCAATGTAGGTCACATGGCAGCTACAAGTAGTTTCAACATTTAGTTTTAACAGTGGTTGATTGCATGTTTAAACAATGCTAGCAGTTTCCAAGTTCCATGTATTTGTATCTTGCTGGATTTAGTACTGCAGTTTTAAACATCTCTGCTTCCAAGTAACACAGCTAATATTCAGTCCCTCTGTTGTGCAGCAGTTACTTAAATTAGTATAATTGCTAGTGGTTACTTATTATTTGAGTGGGCTTGCATTCATTTGTTTGTGTAATTGTGTATATAAATTGCTAAAGGACTAGAGAGCAGTGAAACGTACTCATCAATGAACATTGTCTGTAGCCTGAATGTTTGTAAACCACATCATGGGTATTGGGGCAATAATCCATATATAACCATGAAATTATAATATTCACCAGCCGTCCATTGGTAGGAGGGTATATCCCATGCATGGATCAAAAGAGTATTTAATACCTCATGGAGGGCATATCCCATGCATGGATCAAAAGAGCATTTAATACTCATGGAGGGCATATCCTATGCACGGATCAAAACAGCATATAATACCTCATGGAGAGCATAGCCCATGCATGGATCAAAACAGCATTTAATACCTCATGGACAGCATATCCCATGCATGGATCCAAACAGCATTTAATACCTCATGGAGGGCATAGCCCATGCATGGATCTAAACAGCATTTAATACCTCATGGAGGGCATATCCCATGCATGGATCAAAACAGCATTTAATACCTCATGGACGGCATATCCCATACATGGATCAAAAGAGCATTTAATACCTCATGGAGGGCATAGCCCATGCATGGATCAAAACAGCATTTAATACCTCATGGCTTCTAAGGATCTATCAGTTCCCAAACCTCTGTCCTGATTCAATTTCTTCCTCCAAAACAAGTACACATATCTCTAATAAAAGCAGCCAGCTTCCCTAGTAATGTTTAAAGACAGTCTAGATGACCATTGGAGTGACTATTCATTTTCTGTGAGGAACCCTGGAACATCTACTGAATGGGGACATTGTTATTTTCCTGTCAGTACTGAGTGATGTGGTTGAGCTTCTCAGTGGTTTCTTTGGTCATAAACTTAATAAGATCCAATGAGTCAATGAAGCTAAGAACAACTCAAGGGCATAAACTATAACAAGTCAAAGATACCCTAATCCGGTATTTTCTACCTCTTCTGTGTTATTGGAAGCTTCTTCTATATCTCCTAAAAGCTGTCATACGTCCTCATTAGATGCCTGCATTTAACTAGGAACAGGTTTCCTACTATCAGATGTATTCATATCATTACATATCCATATTTTTGCTTATTAAACTGAGGCATTCACCTAATCATGACTACATGGTACTATGGTATTTAATCACTATTTATTACTTTAATGTTTACCTCCTCCAGATAAATAAGTTGTTTTTGAAGCAGTTACATTCATATTGTTCCTTGAAAAGACCAGTATTTCTTCCTTCTGTGTTCTCTCTCCCTGTCCTGCACACTAACCCTTGCAGAATAAACCATTTCATGCAATTAACTGCTACCACTACTTCAAGTCTCAAAACATAAAACTATTTTATTTTATTTTATTTTATTTTACATTTGTTAACCGGGCTAGTCTAACTGGATATATTTCCATTTTCAGCAGAGGCCCGGGGAGAAAAGCTCCACATATAGACAAGAGAGGTATAACATGAGCAAAAATAACCGATTACACTCTGGTAGGACGTAGACAATGAACATAATTACCAAAAGAATAGGACTTTAAATTCCTAGACAATGTAAATAGCAACATGTTAAGGCTTATTACATATTTTAAAAACCAAGAAGAGAAAAGTGCAAGACCAAGGAAAGAGAAACAACGATAGATAGAGAGAGCAGATTTATAAAAGATATATACTTTCTGGAAAAGAGTCATAGCCATATAGAGGAAAGATATAGGGGAGAAGTCCATATATGGTAGAGAAAGAGAGCTGAGGGAGAAAGCAGGAGGCACAAAAGAATAGGGAGAGAAAAAAGAGGGTTAACTAAGGAAATTAACTTTCTAATCAGGATTAGAGCAGGGGCACATCCAGTGGCTTTTAAGGTAGATTCTAAGTTTTTGTTTGAACAGAACAGTAGATGCAATGGAAGTAAGTTCGGTAGGAAGTTGATTCCAGTGTTTACCAATGGAATTCGAGAAGAGGGAATCACCAGCTAGGTTATTAGATTTGGTTAAGGTGACTAGCAGTTTGTTTGATGAGCAGAGTAAGTTCAGATTAGAATAAGGGGTTAAGAGGTTAGAAAGTACAGGTGTGTTATGAGGTTGGTAGAAAGCTCTTTGGACAAACATGAGTTGGGAAAGAAGCAGCATGTTTGTCAGTTCAAGCCAGTTAAGTTGCTGCAGATTCAGACAGTGGTGAGTTCTGAACAGCTTACCAGTAACAAATCTAGCTATATTATTGTAAGTGGTAGACAGTTTGGAGAGATTGTTTTTCTTGAGGTTAGTATAGATTGGTGAGGCATAGAGAAGAGTGGAAATAAGGTGAGAGTGAGCAAGAGTAACTTTGGCTGGGGAGGTTAAGAAAGTTTTAATTCTATAGAGAGAGCCAAGTTTCCTGTTTACAGATTTAATGGTATTGTTGATATGACAGTCAAAGGAAAGATTGTTGTCAATCGTGACTCCTAGCAGTTTAGTAGTAGAGTCAGGTGATATAAGGGTTCCATTATTAGATAAGATAGTGAAGTCTAATGTAGGGGATCTGGTAGTAGGCCTAAAAAGTAAGAGTTTGTTTTTTTTTGCATTTAGGAGGAGGCAACGTTTTAAGAACCAAGTTTCAACTTTGGAAAATACAGTTTGAGTATTAGTTTGAAGTTCAGAGATGGATTTAGCAGAGCAAATTAGTGTGGAGTCATCAGCGTATTGTATGCATGTAGCTTGGGGAATAGCTACTTGTAAGTCATTTATAAAGAGGGAGAAAAGAAGGGGTCCGAGAATAGAGCCTTGGGGTACCCCAAGTGAAATTGGGAGAAGAGATGAGAGTTTGTTATCCCAGAGGACGGCCTGTTTCCTGTTAGTGAGATAGGAACTAAACCAGTGGACAACCTTAGATTCTAAGGATAGAGATTCAAGAATATTTAAGAGGAGAGAGTGGTTGACCATGTCAAAGGCTTTGGACAGGTCAATAAAAAGAGCTGAAGACAGGATGTTATTATTGCGATTCTTGTTAATAACGTCTGTAAAGGAGAGGAGAGCGGTGGTTGTGCTATGAAAAGGCCTAAAGCCATGTTGACAGTTAGAAAGAATGTTATTTGTTATTAAGTGGTTCATTAACTGATGGTGAACACATTTTTCCATGATTTTTGCGAGTGGGGACAAGAGAGCTATGGGCCTATAATTAGAATATTCATAGGAGTTACCTCCTTTATGTAAGGGTATGATGTGAGAGATTTTCCATATGTCAGGTATGGTTGCTTCATTTACAGTTCTATTAATAAGGATGGATATGGGATAGGCTATTTCAGAGGCTGCTTTTTGAAGGAATTCAGATGGAAGCTGGTCTGCCGAGGGGGCACATGGTTTGAGTTTGTGGATACATTTCTGTATAAAGGTAGTGGAGATGGGTTGTAGCCTAAAGGTTGGTAGTTTGAAGGATGCAAGGTCAGGGATGCTAGTGTTGTCACTAGAGAGATGGGAGGCCAAGAAATTAATGGTATCAATAAAGAATGAGTTGAAAGTATTGGCAGTATCAAGGGAGGAATTATTTTCAGACCCGGAAGGGGATGGGGTGGTAGTCTGTCCAGGGTGAAGAAGTCTGTTTAGGGTTGACCAGAATTTTTGAGGGTTATTGTGATTTGCTTGCTGGAGATTACTGTAATAACTCTTTTTATCAGAGAAGATAGCTTTTTTGGTACTGTTTCTTAGGTGCCTAAAGGTCTGTTGGTCTATGGGAGATTTGCTGGTTCGCCATTTTTCCAAGATTTGTTCCTAAGTAACATTTTTTGTCTTGTATCTTTAGCTAGCCAGGGGGCAGGTTTAGATTTAATTTGGATGGAACGTTTGGGTGCGTGATTATCTAGAATTGTTAGGAATGTGGTGTTAAAGTATAGAACAGCTTCTTCAAGAGGAAGTGTCTTTAGTGGGTTCCAGTTGCAGGCATTTAGTTCAGTTTTAAATTGAATAGGGTTGAAACATTTGAGATCACGTAGGGTCTTATACATAGGAGAATTGTTAGAGGCATTTTTTTGTCTTATAATATAGGTTAGATTGTGGTCACTAAAGTCATCAGGTAGCGTTCCGGACTGATAGTTTAGTTGAGGTTTGTTAACGAGAATCCAATCTAGAATACTTTCTTTGTTGTTAGGTTTGTTTATCCTAGTAGAGGTGTTTATTATCTGAGTAAAGCCATGGAGATTAATATGAGAAGTTGGGTTATTAGTGTTTATTGAGGACCAGTCAAGGTTGAGGTCTCCAAGTATTATAGTTTCTTGTGGGTAGGTGGAAGTGATGCAACTGAGGATATTTTCTATGGTAGTAGAGTTATTTCCATGAGGTAGATATATACAGATAATATAGATTGATTTTTTAGGGTTTAGTTGTAGCTTTGAGATAAGAAGTTCAGTATTGGTAATGTCCAGGTTATCATAGGGTACTAATGTTAAATTTAGTTCAGTTTTGTATAGTAGTGCCACTCCTCCGCCTTTTTTAGTTTTGCGGTTGAGTCTCAAGATATTGTAACCTGGAGGAATGATTTCATTATCTTGAGTAAAGGGTTTTAACCAGGTTTCAGTTAAACAGAGAATATCAAAGGAGTGGTGTTCAAGAAGGGAGTGGAGATGGGTGATTTTGTTATTGACACTTCGGATATTAAGGTGCCCTATGAGTAGAGTATTTGCATTGGGGGTTTGTAGTTGAATACTTATATCCATCCTCCCAAAGTAAAATAAAAAGAACTGCCTTCCTGATATGTCCAAAATGGTACCCAGATCATTCTTAGACTCACAAATTCATCCAGTCTCTTTAGTTTTGTGTCTCTTACTATAGTATCACAACACACCATGGGACAGTGTAGATAAATTATATTTCAGCCGCAATGAAAAACTTTCCCAGGATTCAGAAACATCATGTCCACAGTCAAGGTCAAGTCAGCACTACTTATATTACATGCAAGACAAGCCACGATGCTTATGACCCACGTATCCATCCAGATGTTTGTGCACAATGTGCAGCTCCCCATTGAGGCTGCAACACAGACCCCTGACCAGATGGTGTTAAATCACTTCATGACTAGATAAGAGTATGACCAGTTGGGGTGAACATTTAATGTGTCTAGCACCTCTCATAGTCTTCCTGAGTCAGCATATACAGACAGGACTATGACGATGACAATGCAGAAGTTATGTACACAGATACATATGCAGAGAAATGTTGCACGAAAGGGAAAATGTTGCAGTGTACATAGTGTAGTACAGATTTCATTATAGTAACAGAAACCACAAAGATGGAAGGAAGACTATAAACTGAGCTGCCCACCAAAGCAGAGTGGCAAAACACAATGGAGAAGGTAGTACGAGAATGCCTGAATGTAGAATAATGTGAAATATAACAGGAGAGGTGGAATACTGTAAAGTAACAGGATGTACTGAACTGCACCAGTCCTGTCAACATCAATGTGTGAGCAGTGGCGCTGTACTATAATGTGAATGCCATTAAAAATGGAAAATGTGATAACATCAGGGGAGGCAACCCTGGAGTTTATGCATATGCCAGTATATCCTCTGTTCCATAACAAGGGAAGTTAGTGAAGCAGTCAGATTAAAAGAGGTCATAAAACACACATATCAGGAAAATGTAGCAGATGTGCAGGCAGATATCAAGAAAATTAGGAGGTCTCAAGGGATTGGAACCCATGCCTTTCTTAGAAATATTCTCCATATCAGCTCATTAGCATGTGAAGCCATTGATGCAATCAGACTAACTCATAAAGTGCACATATCAGGGGAAATGTTGCACAGTTGTAGACTGATAACAAGAAAAGCCTCAGGGGATTTGAACCAATTCCTTTCTTAGTGATATTCACCATACCAGTGGATTAACAAGAGGAGCCTATGAAGCTGGTAGATTAAATGGGTCATAAAGCACATCAGAAATGTAACATATTTGCAGAAAACAAACCAGATGTTGCAAATAACATACAACCCTCAGGGATTTGATCTCCACATGCCATATATTAATACAGCATAAATATTTTCATGTGTACACTAAGCCATCAAAGTAGTTCAAATAAAGGTGTTATGTTTATTTCAGATTTGTATGGTGACATGCAGCATCACTGCATGACCATTGCTAAAACTGTAGCTCACAACAAGGATTGGATTTCATTTTTTCCATGCAGTGATGATTGTGATTTCTCATTGGCTGTACTCATGCATAAATGTACTTTTTGCAACCTGCCATGCAACATAAGAACACCAAAAGATGGTTTGTTTTATAACCTCTTTACGGGCATGTGTGTTGTGTTTATCTATTTTTACCAGATTAAAGATTGGAAATGAGTGTGTAGGTTAGAGGAAAAAGAAAGAAACAAACAGAGGATAGAACATAAAGTGGACAAATAAGGAATGAGCAGAATGGAGGTGGGACACGAACATACCTCTCAACTTCTTAGCTCAGTAATCCTGTAGAATTCCAACAATAATTGCAAGTATTTAATGACTTTGGTTTTCAATGATTTATCAGAAAAATATACAGTTTTATGATGATCAGGTACATTAGTCAGATACCTGGGAAGTTGACTGCTATGGGTGAGAGTATTTTTATGTTCAGGTTCCTTTTAAATTTTCTTAGAGAAAGGAAAGTTGGAGAAGGAAGTCAGGGGAGTACTAAGAGATGTAGATTACATAGCAGTGAAAATCAAGTATTACTGACAGGGTGTGGGGTAACACAGTCAGGAAGGGGGGGACACAATAGTGAAAGACACATCAGGCAAAGTTAAGACAATAGTGAGGGGAGGATTGGACAACATACATGAGTGGGCATGGACACTAAACAGGAGGGAACATCAGGTCGTAGGACAGGATTATGTATTCAAAGATGCAGTCTCTCTCATAGATCCAGTGGGTTAGTACTCATTATTCTGGGAAGAATCACCACTGGGTCCTGGCCTAGAGGGTAGAGTCAGCGCTCAGCAGGAACGTGACTCAGTGAATGGATACAGTATAGTATCCATGCAGACAGTATGAGCATCTAATCTCCTGTCTGTTATCTCCCTCATAACCTCTGCAAGCTCTTCACAGATGACAAAAGTGTCTCACCTCCTTACATTTTTCCCAGGAGGTACCGCTGTACCAGCTAACAGTGCAAGGCTACCTAACGCAGGTGATGCAGATAAGGAAGGTGGTGTTGACCAACTGTGGCAGACTGGGAACCAGATGTGCCAGGTGCCTCCGATGGTGTGGTGGCACTATTGCTGTCACCTATGGCAGGAAGACAGACCTTACCTGGGGTAAGTGCAGGTGTCTGTACTGCTGCATATAATGTAACTGAAATGGAGAGGAAAAATAAATAAATAAATGCATGAAGAGAAAGGATTGTAACAAAGAAGGCAAGGGCTGGGGAATAGAAGTACAAACTCAATGAAAACTGTATTCTTAATTGTGTTACTACTGATACAGTAAAGTATAGCAAACCGTTAACAGTAAGACCTACAAAGGTATGTCATCTACCTTTTTGATTATAACATATGGGGGTCTAAACCAAAATCCTTCCTCACATGCAGTCTGACATAAGGGAATACTAGCTGCAGGAGCTATTTATCAAGACAGCATATCTGTGCTTATGACCAGTGATTCTACTTCAGTTTAACTTTTGACAATAATAAAACTGTACATATACATAATAAACATGCTGATCGATAATAACTATGTCTAGCAGAGGTGAAAAGGGACATATACTTTTTTGTATAGAGTAAAATGCCCAGGCAACTGCTGCTAACTATGGATATCACATATACAAACCTTGTAGTGGTGCATTGATACTAACGGGATGAAAAATACACTTTGCCATGACAACATTTTTTTGGGAGAAGGGGGGAATTGAACCTACAGCCATCCTAACACAATCACTGCACATAGACTTAGTATAATACTCCACTTGTCCACATAGAAAGGAGGCATGCAGAAGTACACTTCTAAATTGCAGTCATACTGAGAGATATGGTACTGCTTCATAAAAGCCATGCAAAATTATTTTTTAATGATTACAACTGTTATTATGCAAACAGAGACATGTTTCACAAAAGCAAGTATACTTACTCTGGCACCCTCTTAGGTACTCTAGTCTGATCCTGTACATCTCTTTATTCCTTTCTATCTGTGCAGTGGAAAAAGACAATAGACAGGAAAAACTAGATGGTGGCATGCAGTGGCAGGCTAATTGCTAAGCTGAAAGATGGTATATTTTTGCAGTACTGAGGAGGGGACTGTGCCCTAAATTCAGCCTCAGTAATAAGGTGAGGACTGTGTCCTAAACTGAACCTCCTATCAGCCAAGTAGATCAGGCTTGCATTGACTGATGTTACTGTAGTGGTGACAGCACTGTTCTCCTGAGTCTAGAATGCCAGTAGAACAAGTGACAATCTTCACCAAACTCTTCCAGGCTTCAGCCTTATACTGTGACCTGGTATAGCCCTACTACAGGAGCCTCTGGCTGTAATGCTTATGTACGATGTCCAGACTCCACATACTACCTTTGTGCTCTAAAACAGCATTACCCTCACCTTCTCCGGTCATAATTGTCTCACCTTCAAAGTTTTCATGAAAAATGGCAGAAAACCAGTGCTCAAAACAGTTTTTTTTCATACCTTAACCTCCATACAAACATGGGTACAGACAGGCAAATCATTTGCAATGGAAAAATAAATAAAGCATGGGCACTGTACTCTTATGATTCCAATGGCACTTCAAAGTATGAAACATGGCAGTCCTCCATCCTTCTTTTTGCTGATGAGAATACCTGCTCAACAGTGACACCATCTTCTGATGGTTACTTACAGAATGACAATTCCCCATGTCATACACTATTATGTGCATCTTAGGTACATGGAGCTACTCACAGATGCTCAGGAGTGTGGTCATCATTTTGTAGTAATTTTCACGAGGTTTATCAGATGTGCTTGTCACACAAATTGAGCAAATCAAAAACAGTAATTAGATGAACTCTAATTAGCATAAGGATCATGGCCAGAGGCAGGGCCGGCCTTAGCTGAAATGGCGCCCTAGGTGAAGTAGTGCTCCGGCGCCCCCTTACGCCCTACCCACAACATACTCACAAAACAACCCTATTTGAGCCACACCCACAGGTAGGTCACTCCCCAAGAAAGCCACTCCAGTAATTTCCTTAAATCATTTAAATGCATGAGAAGAAAAATATGCCTTGTAATGTAGTTAAACTGCAACTACCTTTGTGTACTTATTTCCTACTATAAATACCAGAACTGGATCATAGTCAAATAGGGCCCTAGCAGGGTAATAGATTGCCCCCCCCCCCGAGTAACCCCTGTTGCAGCAATCTCTACCCTCCAGCAGCAGCCCCCTTCCCAGCCATTCCAGTGTTTCATTACTTGGCTATTTCTCACCAGTTACCATACACACTGTTCAAATCTATCAGTGTGCATACTGTTTTCTTATTTACTTCCACAATGTTTGCAGATATTTGTCTTTCGGCTTTTTCTAGGTAAGGGGTCGCCACAGCGGAATTCTGGTCCGCTAATGATTGGCAGTAGATTTTTATGAAATGCCAAGGTGCCAGCTCGATGCCCAACCTTCAACAATGGCATGCCCATTTACGCACGCATGTCTTTGGAATGCTACCCAACCATGGGGGAGACATGCAGACTCCACACAGAAGGCACTCCAAAGCCAAGCCGAGAATCGAATGGGAGAACCTCTTGCTGTGAGGTAACAATGCTACTGCAGTACCACCGCGGCATAACGCACAATAAATAACACAAACACAGATAGCCATTTGCTAAACAAACAATGCAGTCTCGCAATGAATACAGATTTAGCATGAGCTGTAAACTTCTCTGCCCTTGAAACTCATACTCATTAAAATAGCATGAAAACCCAGATTCATGGAAAATGCATCTGGCTAGTGGAGGATTAAGTTTACCTTTGAGCTGTTTTCATAACAGACTACTTGCACACATTTTTTAGGGCCATGCATACACGTATTTGTTTTTTGATTCATCTTCCTGACTGTATTAAATTATATTCCTTGTATAATACAGCACCACTTGTTAGAATGGGTTTTAAATTTGTAGTTTTAAACATTCTTTTAATAAGCAATGAAACAAAATGTATGAACCAATTATAACTACCCATTTCAGAAAATTTCAACCATAAAAGGCCACTCAAAACTTCTGTAATTATAATCCACCAATATCACTCGATACTCACAATCTCTGCAGAAGTAAAACCATCTGAATAATTCTACTTTAAAGAAGTCTGTAACTAATGAAGATGTTGCTACTGACAAACAACTTTACATTTTAATGTTTTATCTATAAATTCAGTGCCTGCTGCCCTTTTGCATCAGTTTGTCTGCTGTTGCTGCCATCACTATATCCTTTTTCCTACCCACACCACCCTCATGCTACTTACCCTCTCTGTTTTTCTTATAAAAGGGCACCTGTCCCACAAGAAAATTCATCTCCTCCCCTACTGCATATCACTCTTTCCTTCTCATTGTCCTTCTGTCAGTTTCTCTGCTTACTCTTTCCCGCTTTCTACAGTCCTATTCACCCAGCACAGAGTTTGCTGTTTAGACATTGTTTGGGGTCTCAGCTGTGTCTGGAATGGTATGACAATGTATGTATGGAACTGCATCATTGTGAATGTGCTATTTCTGTACTAGCTTTTATTGGTTTCACAGACATGTAACAAAATATCAGAATAAGATAAGTTGCTTTGGTTGTCCTCTCTAGGATCAGGGGTTGCCCAGCAACTGCTGGGTTAGCTGTTGCCTAAAACCAGCCATGTTGGTCTCCAGTTATTTAAACATTCTTTTTTTCCTTCCTTACGAATCAACTTTATCACCCCCTCACAAACCTTACTTTTCTCAAAACCTTACTTTTGCCATTCATTTGTAACCCTTACAGATACAACTTTTTGAAATTTACTCATTTCTTTATAAAATTCATAATCAGGGCCATCTATACCAGGTGACAAACTGACATGCACGTACTTAATATCTTCCATCACTTCTACTCTAATATCCCTTATTAAATATTCATTCTCTGTTTCTGTAAATGTTCACGCCCCCATTACTTTTTTACAACTCAGTTATTATTTATATCTTTCTTTAATATACTTAATCAAGTCTATTGCATTTATTTGAAATTTACATGGTCAAAACCATAAGAGCAACTATTTGAAATGTTCAAAATCAGCTCTGGAAAACAAACAGCATTAAACTAAGATCATGGTACAGTGGGACTTGGGGACTGTGCCTTATCTCCAACATAGTCCCCAACATAGTGCTATCTCAGACTTAGTACATATAATTAGCAGGGAATGTCGGGGGTGCAGGGAGGGCCCAGTCCCCTACAAAAACATTCTCTGTCCAAATAAGTGATCAAGTCCACCCATCCCCAAAGGCCTATTCATTTTTTTCTTTCTTTCTGCCAGCTAAGAACACAGGCAAAGAGAAGTGAGAGCTGAAATTTATGGTTACCATCCAGCAGAGAAAAGGACATTTTCTTCATGTTTCCTAATTTTTCTTGCATGGTAGCTAACAACCCTACAGTACTAATCCAGTGGTATATGTTGTATGCTATTTGTGCATGCTTACACACACACACACACACACACACACACACACACACACACACACACACACACACACACACACACACACACACACACACACACATGTGCCCATATGCACACAATTATGTTCTGCTACAGACAATGCTTGTAATTCCATTTTTCTAAGCATTCATCTGATGTCAGCTGTACAATGGGCCAAACTGCCAGTCTACCACTAGGACGAGTGGGCTGGAATCTGGGTTGCTGATCTTAAGTCAAGGTTTTAACTTTCTCCCCCACTGAAAATGGTTACTTGGTATCAGGTTTCTGTTTGCAGGCTAAGGCCAAGCACTGGAAACCTCACCCAAACAGGTGCCACTTGCTATCTTAAGCTAGAAGCACATTTTTTAAACCAGATAAAGACACCACAACCACTGTTTATAGCACACATTATAGCACACATACACTCCCAACAAGTTTCCCAGCTAAAGACACCACAACCACTGTTTACAGCACACACAGTCCAACAAATTTCCATGGTGCTTAAAAAATTAAACTAAACTGCAGAACAATGATGATGGTCCAGTCATCCATTTTGTATACCCAGTTTCATTCTCCTCATGGTCATGAGGCTGCAAGTCATCTTTGTAAATGACACAAGGCAAGAAGTCATCCAACTGTTGAAGTCAGTCCCCCATCATATGGTACATATGCATACGTATTGACATTCACACACAAACCTAAGGAAAACTTAGTGTCATCACTTAATCTGCCAACATGGCAGTGGATTATGGAAGGAAACGCATACATACAAATATTTCACGCATGGGCAATAATGCCCTTCTAGCCTCCCAATATACCAAAACATTTGTTCCCATAAGTGCCCAGGCTGTTCTTAAAAATATCAAAACTAGTGCATGCTTTAATATAGTTTGCTAGTCTATTCCATGCATCAGCTACTCTCTGAGAGAGAGCCAATTAGTACATTTCGCATTCCTGTAGAATCTTCTACATAGGGTTACTGATGATTCTCTGTGCAAGCAATAATGCCCAACAGGGTGTGTGTTATTATATAAATAACACCAGTCCAGGGGTGTTAAGATGCCCGACACAGCAGGCTGCATCTTGTTCTTAAGGAAATCTCTATCCTGCATACCTTGTGTGCCTAGTGAGCCTGATGTACCTCAGTGTTTGGTGCTGGATAATTTACAGGTTAATGTCAACAAAATTAAGCCATACATAAATATGCTAAACAACAGTTAAAATTATGAAGTCCATCTATGTGAATATCACTTTATAAAGTATTTAGGTCTACAATGTGCTGAAATCATAACTATAAAAATATTATAAAGACAGCTGTTCAATCCTATCAAGCTATTGCAGAACTGTACATTAACTCCAGGTTTGGAAATGTGAGGAATATAGTGCCCTTCCTTTACTTGTATATATTCTTATGAAACCTGTGCACTTAGTTTTTTATGCAGTGAAAACAACCACTGCTCTTTGTTGCCAAGAAACATAAAACATAAAATTTGCTTGCACAAAGAACACAAATCTATATGGTGCATGCTTTGTTTAGCCTCTCAGTATTAGTGTACAGGGCAGCTCTTCCTTTTTTACAATGATAAAGTCTTCTAACTTTGTCACACAATTAGTCCCATTGACTGTTATTAGGAAATGACCGAATGAAAGTACCTTAAGCAAAACATTGCATACCGACTGGGAAATATAATGGTTTGCCACTGGAAATAAACAAACTACAAAACAAAACTACCCAACAAGATACAAACATGAAGTCTTGAAACAAAAGCGAGAAAATGGCTGCTGCAGCAGCCCTGACTGAAGACCGTGAAGACACAAGAGAAGAAATCATGCCAACAGAAGTCAATTTACAGCTCACAATGGAATGTGTCACAAATCTAAATAAAGCAATGCAATCTTCAACTAACATCAAACTATGTCCATGAAAAGCCTTCCAAACAGGGCCGGCCTTAGCCGAAATGGCGCCATATATATAAACACTATATATATATATATATATATATATATATATATTTATAATTATCTTAAGTGGCAAATCACAGAACTACAAATTTTATCTGGACAATTGAGAGGTATGTTGCATACACGCAGCTGCTTTTTGTCACATAGCAATAAACACAAACACACCTACTGTCTCACGAAACAACACACATACATTCTCTTTCACACAAAACCTAAACTGGATTAAATTCCACACACTCGTACTCTCTCATACAACACACAGTCACACACCTTCCATTCCTACACACATCTCCTCTCTTACACAATAACACATGCACTTTCTCTCTCATTCAAACAGAACGACTAATTTAAATTCCATACACATACACACATACTTTCTCTCGCATACAGTAACCTGGTTTAAACTACACAGACACACACACAAATACACTTACTTACCTCCTTTTTAAACGAAATGGCCACATGCATACACACGGAATTAATCCCTATCTTGAAGTGCTAGTTTAATTTCCGCGCACCACCACAGAACTTGTTTAAATCAGTGGTGTTGACGTACATGCGTATGATGCACATATATTTCTCCTGAAAAGTGGAGTGAAGCTTTTTTTTTTTAAGAAGTTGTTCATTGGCCACACTACAGGTTTGGGAGGGCACTCACTGCTCACTTATGTTTCCGGCGCTCTGTGGTTTATTTATTCATTTTAATTAATGTACTTTTCTTACTATGCGTTCGCATTATAAAACAAGTAAATTAATTAAAATAAATAAATAAATAAATGAAGACAAACTGCACCCTTTACTAGGCTGGCCTGTACTGCACCCTAGGCGGTTGCCTAGTTCGCCTATGCCTAAGGCCGGCCATGGCCAGAGGGGCAGGGCCGGCCTTAGCTGATATGGCGCCCTAAGCGAAGTAGTGCTCCAGTGCCTCTTAAGCCCCACCCATGTCATACTCATGAAACACCCCTATGAGCCACGCCCACAGGTAGGTCACACCCCAAAAAAGCCACTCCAGTCATTCATTCCTCAAGAAAGCTAGTCCAGTTATTTCATTTAATTATTTAAATGCATAGAAGAAAGGATATCTTGTAATGTAGTTTAAACTGCAAGTGAAGATGGAAATTTCCTTTAATAAACCTGCTTTATCTGTTGCTCCTTCACACATGTTGTTGTTTTTCTTTCGGCTTTTCCCAGTTAGGGGTCGCCACAGCAGAACTCCAGTCTGCTAATTATTGGCAGTTGATTTTTATGGTGCTGAGGTGCCAGCCCGACGCCCAAACTTCAATGAAAGCACCCCCATTCACGCATGTCTTTTGAATGCCACTCGACTGCGAGGAGGACATGCAGACTCCACACAGAAGGTGCTCCAGTCGAGAATTGAATGGGAGAACCTCTTGCTGTGAGGCGACAATGCTACCGCTGCACCACCATGGCTACTTTACTATAAAAGTCATGTCTTTAGAAAATAGAAGCCTATGTGCCTTGGTTCAAATGGTTGCTTAGGTTAATCTAAACAGTTTAATTTACTCTGGGTAGGTGAGCAAACCTTACAGCTCAGGAAAGTAGAATAGAAACCTCTCTCCTCCCTGTGTACAGAAGCTTAAGCTAGAATAGTACAAACACAGACAGCCATTTGATAAACAATACAATCTTGCAATGAGAACAGGCTTAGCATGAACAGTAAAATTCTCTGCCACTGAAATTGCATGAAAACCCATATTTATAGAAAATGCATCTGGTCAGTGGAGGATTACGTTTACATTGGGCTGTTTTCAAAACAGACTCCTTGCGCACATTTTTACGGCCATGCATACATGTATTTGTTCTTTGATTCAACTTCCTGATTGCATTAAATTACATTCTTTATATAATACAGCACCACTTGGTAGAATGCATTTTAAATTTGTAGTTTTAAGCATTCTTTTAATAAGCAAAGAAACAAAATGAATAAACCAATAATGACAAAACTACCCATTTCAGAAAATTTCAACCATAAAAGGCCACTCAGACGTCTGTCATTACAATCCACCAATATCACTCAATACAAACAATCTCTGCAGAAGAGAAATCATCTGAACAATTCCACATTAAAGAAATCTGTAACTAATGAAGAGATTGCCACTGGCAGACAACTTTACATCTAATGTTTCATCTACAAATTCAGTGCCTGTTGCCCTTGAAGAATTCATTGCCTATATTACATAAAAAAATTGGTAAATTGGTAATATTGCAATAGGAAATGACTAAACCGACAACAAGTTCATAGTTGATAGGCATCTCATACAAAGGAGGACATACTTAGGAGTGTAGAACCCTTATCCACACTTATAATTCACCAAATAATCAGCAATCAAATGGGCACTGCAATATCAATACTCCCATCTACATGACTATCCACAATTATTAAATATATTACTAGATTTTTTAAATCTTCCAGAAGACACACATCTCTAAAAATATCATATTAAGATACAGAAATAAGGCTACCTTTTAGCACTGCCCTCCATAGGATCATAGAATCATAGGAGATTACTAGGCTATCGACCCGGAGGTCATTTTCAGCCTAGCCATTTCAACCCAATATAATACCATAGCAGTACTAGTCAATACCTAATATTGCATTTAGTGATAGCTGCCCATGTCCAGGAGGGTTGTGAACACTATCCCCAATAAGAATTTACGGTGCCCCATCCACTTGTCCAGGTTCCTCTTGAACAGTGTCATAAAGGTGCTCTGTTTCACATATATTGATAGCCTGTTCCAAAGATGTGGCAGTTGCTGGGAGATAAATCTGTCCCTCCAGCATGTCCTATTAAAGTCGCAGGCCATATTTAAGTCCAGTCATTACTGAGGAAAAATTAACAGTTGCTGTTCTGCTTAAAATATTCCCCAAACATCTAAAATATTAAGTCAACTACAACATTCTAAAGAATTTCTTAATATTCTAAAACATTTTATATGATGAACACAAGCTTACCATAACTAATCTCTTGTCACCTATGCAGATGTTAAAGCAGCTACATTGATATTTATTACCTTTCTTTACTTTATGCAACAGGACATTATTATAAGTAGAGTTCTTTATTTTATTTTATTTCTTCCTCTTATAACACATTAGCACCCAGTCCCACAATGTGTGTGTGTGTGTGTGTGTGTGTGTGTGTGTGTGTGTGTGTGTGTGTGTGTGTGTGTGTGTGTGTGTGTGTGTGTGTGTGTATATGGCTTACAAGAAATTATAGTAAAAAACGAAGAATACAAAATAAACCATAAACCATAACCAGGAAGAACCAGGAATCCAGGACGCCAATAAACTGTATAAAAACACTCCGTCTTTAATTACCAAAATGTTTTAGCGCTTTCATCTCTAAATTAGAGACTTCATCAGAAACAATACATCTTATTGAACATTACTATATATAGTATGGTAAATGAGGTGACATCACAAGAACAATTAAATATTTAAAGAAATAAATGACATAAAATTCAACCTGAATTACCACCTCAAAGTAAACAATATGAATGTTAAAAACAATGGCTTGATGGGTCCGGTGCATAAATCAATTATATAAATACATCTTATTGTGCAGAAATGGAAAAAAGATTTAAAATGTGTTTCATAAGAAATATATATATATATATATATATATATATATATATATATATATATATATATATATATATATATATATATATATATAAATGCTGTTTAGGAAATATACACGTTTATATAAATATAACTAGAAATAATGCAAAATGTTTTAAAATTGCTTTTTATATAAATATATTATTGAATAGTACCATAAGTATTAAACTGTAAATAAAATACATTCTTGAAATATTAAATTATTTGAAATATAAATTGTATTAATATAAATACTTTATAAATTATAAAAGACGAGAGAGATTATATATTAAAGACGGAGTGTTTTTATACAGTTTACAAGAAATTATAGTAAATGGGGTCTGCTGTTGTTTGTTAAATTATACACAATATTTATAAATCTGAATTGGTCCAAAAGTCTCAAAAAAGTCTTCAAAACTTGTTTAATTAGAATTTTAATGCATTTTCATCTTGCCACTATAAAGAGGACAGTTGTAGTTGTTAACAAGGAATGCAAGTTTCTCAGTAATACCAAACGTCCTTCTTGCCAGTTTGACAGCATGGGCTAACATTATTCTGTGTCACCCTAAAAGGTATCAAAATAGTAATACAAAATACCAGGATTCTCAACGTTTTATCTCGACTTTCAAGGGCAATGTTTCAAATCAGTGTTCTGTATCATTTACAAAACAGAATAGTTTCCATGATTGTGTATGTCTGAAGAATAAGCAGTCTGCGACTGTATGGCCTGAAAAGACTTTATTGACTCACAATATTGTTGCAAAGTGCATTTATAAAGTCACAGTGAACACTATCACAGAAAATTAGGGACAAAGGAACGGAAATAAATTAGCAATAATTTCAGTGTAAGACTAAAACACTCATGTATAAGGGGAAAAAAAACTTTTTGCCACTGTCCGAGAGCTAAAAATATGCAAGCTAAAAAAATAAATACAAAGTGTGCCATCCTGGATTAAATCAGTCCCTCCTCAGACTTTTCTTTCCTACCTAAAATAACAGAATGCTTCTGATTGCACTTTTTTGAGAAGCTATAGTTTTGTCTCATAAGTTTCCGGGATGTAAAAAGTAAAAATGGATGAAATGTTATAAAGCATGAGACATCGTCCATATGATTATTATCCCCCTGGTGATTTTTAACTCATTAAGCACCATCTAGCAAACTTACATGGAAAAACAAACCCAGTGATATGCAGTGTTGTCACTTGTCAGTGAGCATAATATATCAGGTTCTTATATGTGCGGACATTCTGTAAAAGGATACAGTAGAAAGCTGTCCATAACTAATGAAGACCTCCATAAGGTGAAAACACTACATGGGAAATTAACATCCCGGAACTTCCTTGTAGCTTTGTATATCACCTTTAATTCATGTTTCCTACTTGCTCGAGCACGCTGTATTGTTTGCATTTTCTTCATGCATGTTTGCATGTGTTGCACTACTGCTAGATCAACACTAATTTCTCGAGCCTCAACTCCCTGAAAATCAGTTCACCGACAAAGCTGACATTTCTTGACGCATGCATGTTCCTCCTTGCAGCAGACTGTCAAACCACAAAGTAACGCTTTTTTTTTTTTAACTGTCTTGGCCAACCTGCAGCTGTAAGTGGGAGGGTGCTCACCCCCCTCCCCTATAGTTCTGGCTTCCAGTTGCACTTCAGCAGGGCACTGAGTAGCGCACAAACTTTGTTAATTAAAATAAATAAAAACTGCGCCCTTTAAGAGGCTGGCCTTTACGGCACCCTAGGCGGTCGTCTAGTTCACTTATGCCTAAGGCCGGCCGTGCAGAGGGGTTAATCTACAGGAAATAAGCACAGACCCTCATTACGGTATGTAAGAAAACTACTGTGAAAGGAGTTTGAATCTGAGAGCTGATTTTGTTGAAACGCCCTTCTGAGTCAGGTATTTGCTTATATGAGATAAGTGCTGCTTCTTACACAACCCATTCAAGCTGTAAAATTATAGCATTCATTGTTCCCATAGCCTGATGCCTGTGATGGATTTCAGTAGTTTCAGGAAGTGTTCTGCCAGAGTTGTCTTAAAGTAGTAGACATCGAAGCTGTTAATGTTAATGATAGACACCCCCTGGGCTCATATTCTGAGAAGCGTTTATTACCATTTACTGTTGCATGTCTTGCACATATTAATTAGCCATGACCTTAATTAACTCATTACAGTCAGGTGACACCTCTAGTTGTTTTGCAGTTACATCCTACTGACATCTCTAGGAGACAAATATTGCTTGTTCATATTTGTATTAATAATTTCATACTCATGCTACATACAAGGTTGTAAAATGTATCACCTTAAAACTTATACAGCTGTGTTGCTATATGACCTTACCTAGTGCTGGTAAACAGCTATTAATTGGTGTTCATATAATATTTATTTATATTGTCATAAATTTAATGCTTTTTCTTAATATGTCAACAACCAAGAAGCACAGACAGAGCTACTTAGCCATACATGAAAGTTCATAGGTTCATAGGTTCATACTAGGCTATCTGCCCTAGGGCATTTATAAGCCTAGCCAGAGTGTGTGTGGCTTTCACCACCCCTTAGGATGAGAATACTATACCCATTAGTTTGCTGTGCCTCTGTCCAGCAGTGTCACAGAGATGATTCCCGGGGTAAACCTACGATCTCCCATCCACTCGTCAAGATTTCTCTTGAACAGAGTCAGTTCTCTGCTGGATGCACAAAATACTGCTAACGATGTGTGTGTAACTTGAGAGGTTAGCTGAGATATTTTAAGCTGTTTACAAAATTTTATAAACTTAAAGTTACTATGTTTGCTGTGATTTATAAAAGTCAGTTTAAGCCCTAGAACCTAAAGAATACTACCTCTATAAAATAGTTTGTGTTGAAGAGTTTGCCATTTGCACTTCTTTAGCAGTTACTATGGGTCCATAAATTCATAGATTCACATACTATTACTAGGCTAATGTCTCAGGAGGCCTTTCTAGGCCTAACCAAGTTTTCCTGGAAAAAAATTGATGTTCTGTATCAAATAGGACATTAAGGGCCAGGAATTTATAAATTACCTCTGTCCATAAGGGACATGTATGGCAGGCCTGCTGTAAATTTTCTATTCCTCATCCACTGATCCAGAGATATGAACATTTGTTTGAAATATGACATAATTTGATTCTATCAAAAAGCTTAGGCTCCACCCACTGAAAGTTACAATACATGTTTCCAGAGCTGCATTGGAGGGAATGAGTTAAATTGGTATTGTAATGGTCAAAGCTGTTGTTTAGTTTCACTTCTGTAATTGTTGTGTGGGGAATATGTGCTCAGTACATGTACAATGCCTGACATTTCCTTAAAGATTGTGGGTAGACATATACAACTGTCAGGCCAAATTGAGCATCATATTGTACAGATTTTCATGGCCATGCAAGAATGAGATTATTAATGTCCATTTCCAATGCCAGGAGAGTAGTGCCTAAAAAAAGCCTTAAACAAAGTGCAGAATCTGGTGGCTCATTCACATACACCCGCATGCACAAATGTATGGATGCAGAAAATCAGGTGGTACTAGGTGCCCTCTATCTACATGGCTAATGGTTCTTAGTTGTCCATGCTACCAATCATCACTTCCATGACAGTGCTTGAGTTGGCATGGTCAGTGATGTAAAAGTAGTGGGTGGCCAGGACCACAGTTGCAACATGGTCTGTGGCAGAGCCATGGATATGAGCCATGCTGCTATCACTGAACAAAAGATGTGGCAAGGGAATATACAGCAATTGGTGGTGGGTCATCAACCCAGCCACCTCTTAATTAGTTGGAGCATCTCCTGGCCTCATTGAAAGGCAATACCACCTATACAGAGTCCCACAATACAGTGCTGGAAATTGGAGTAGTACTAAACAAGCCCCAGAGATTTTCAACTGTAGATTCCCCTGATATTAGTCCTACTTCAAAATATCAATTGCTGCAACTCCTCCTTAACACATAGTCAGTGTAATGTTCATTAAACCTGTCTGAATTTTGGTATACAGGTAGAGCAGTGATCCAAGTTCTACATCTATCTGCATGAGGTATGCCCAGGGGTATTAATTGTGCACTGTGGAACTGCCCTAGTCTGATGTTGGGGGATCTGTAGCCTCTGATAATGATGGAGGGATGAGCTGGCATGGTCAGGAGGTGCAGAGTGTTTGTGTTATATGTGCTATAGAACAGGGATGTGTGGTGCCCCCTAGATCAGAAATGCTTGCATCTGCCCCTACCACATGTAGGAAGGGGTGGGTCCCCACAAGGGATTGGTGTTGGTGCTGCCTGGTTATTGCCCTCCCCTAAAGTTGATGTGTCAGTAGCTGCTGCCCAAAATATGCTGTAGGGTCATTGTGAAAGCACAGGCTAGTTCCACCATGGCCATGGTAGAGGTAGTGAGGGTGATCCTTGCTGTGCATGCTAACTTAAAGGAGTGCATGAACCATATGTGTAACTCTTTGGCTAAAGTGAATCACACATCAAACCATGCAGTGTCTCATGTGGATCATCTGTCAGGAGTGAGGGCCTCTCTTTATTACTGGTCAAATGCTACATGCATTGATTTTTTTGGTCCCCTTTTGGACATAATTTTTCACTGGACAAGCTGCAGTGCCCCACCTCCATCCCGGGTCTACCAGCTTGTCTCCTACCCCTCCCAGACTAACCCTGGGTTGTCATCTGGCCATGGATCCTAAGGATGTCCTATGGATTGTTTGTCTCTGTTTCAGTCCTGTTTTGATTTTTCTTTTAGATACCCTACTCACACCCTGACCTGCCCCCTATGCTCATTGAGTCATCTGAAGGCAACTCCCATCTTTGGAGCATGCCACCCCTAAGGAGCATCATCAAGGAATGCCTTCCTACTGTGGCCTGCACAACCATACTTCCCTGCCTCTCTATCAGTTACCTGAGCTGCTAATCGAACCCAGGTCAACTAGGCCAAAGTTAGGGGTTTATCCTTCTACACCGCTAGAGAAACATATACATATACATCCATAGATGTTAGCTAACATGGCGATTGTCGAGTGAGATCCTGATCATGCAGTGCTAGCACTTCCACAGCAAAATTGATTGTGGAGGTGTCTATGCCAAGGAGAAGCCATCCCCATGATCATGTTCATATCATGCTGGCACATCTACTAGCAGATGTCGGTCTAGATCACACAGCACACCAACAAGGTCACAGTATAGCCAATGCAACTCTTGGCAGAGGCAGCACTTATGGTTGGGGGAGTGTATGGGAAGCTGAACCCTCTGTTATGCATGCCCTGGACCTGTCCAGTATGCCAAGCCACAGTGCTAACTGAAGTGCTGAAGCTATGTCCCTGCACACACACACACACACACACACACACACACACACACACACACACACACACACACACACACACACACACACACACACACACACACACACACCACAACAGCCCCCGGCAGATCACACATATCTTCTGATTTTGGTCCTTTTACACATTAACCACCCCAAGGCAAGTACTGACATTACCTATAAATGCGCTTTTTATTTTGCCAAACCTCAGCACTCACACACAAATACTTCTCTATGAAAAAAACATGCACACCTGTATTCCCTTGTCTACCTGTGCAAATAATGATAACTGTGCTCTGGCATTTGTATATCATTATTTTAATTACCTATGTCTCATGCACAGTGTGGCCGACCTATACATAGGTAAACACACTAAGGTATTTTTGCATGCATCACTTTTACTGTAGTGCATCTGCTTAACTCATGTATATTTATGCTGTAAACCCATGTGAAACATGCAGTCTTTTTGCTAGGGCACCTGCATACCATACCGCCTCTGTCTGGCATAGTCATCCCCAGCTGCTGGCTCCTCCTTTGACTCCTTGTCTATCTCAGATGTTGCTGCCTGTGGTACTGGGAACTGCAGTTCCTGCAAGAGGCCACTGTTCTGTAGCTATTTCCTAACTATAATATTATGTAACAGCACACACTCTCAGTATTTTTCACATTTGGTAGGATCATACTGTTGAGAATTCACTAGATGTGTGAAACTGTGACTGCAACAGCCTGAGTACATCCTCTATAATATTTCTGGTTTCAGACAGTGCATGGTTGTACCCCACAAGACAGCTCTATGGGAAGTCACCCCTTGCAAACCACTGAAAAAGGTCACATGTGCACCATATAAATGAGGCATTAAAACTCCCTTGCTGGTCTACACACACATTGTGGATGATACCTAGTGCATTAGAGACCACCTGGCACCTGATGAAGAGATATCTTTTGTGGTTCACATACCTTCTTCCCAGTTCAATGGGTGGGGCCTTTACTTCAATGTGGATGCAGTCTCTGCCCCCCCCGTACTTCAGAGAAGCTGGCTATGTCACAGAACTCCTGCATAGTGTTTTATTTGTACTCTGTGGTACATGGGTACAATGTATGCTCTCCCATATGCTGCAGTTTAGCACTGAGGAATTGATAGCATATTGTGGAGGCAAATGGCTGAGATACCTCAACTGTATCCCCAGTAAGGTGCTAGAAGGTTCCTGTAGCTAATTTATATAAAACCACTCATACCTTTGTATCCACTGCAATAGGTACTCCGCAACTCCTATGGGGCTGCATACAAGGCAAACTCATGTTCAAGAATGTGTGCATAATGTCCTTGTCCATGAAATTTTAGGTATGGTTAGATGACCCTGCACCTCTGGGGGTAGCACTGAATACCTTTAGGCAAAGCAGCTGCAATGACAGCATCTTACAGATACTCATGGAAAATAGACTGGATACCGTGCGATTATAGGCAGTAGTAAATACAAAGAATTAAACACAATAGAAAAGCCGGACTGACAATACCAAAGGAAGCAATAAAACTGATTTATTCATGAAAAATCCACAAGGAAGCAATAAAACAATCCTGCAGATACACATGTGCAATGGCTGCTGCACCCCCAAGCATTTTTGTGTGATGTACTCCCTCTCTAAACACAGGCATATGGCAGAGTTCAAGCACAACATTGCTGTACAGTGTTCACATGTTTCTGAAGCACTCTTCCATATTTTTTGCCTCATTATCATACATGGCACTTTCATTATACAATCATTAGCATACCGCATGGACAGCCGCATTATCTAGCCTAGGCACATCATATAACTAGTTCTTCTGAATTGTACCCACCTGTAACTGACCACTCATCTTTCAAATTCACTTAGCATGAAGTAACAAAGTTTGCTTGTTCAGAGGAGTTCAGTATGACTCTCAAAACTATTTCCCCCATAACTCAGAAAATATATAGCTTATAAAAATAAATAAATACATCCAGCAAAGTACAGTAGACTCGCTCTTATCCTGTCTTGCTTTAACCACACTCCACTTTAACCAGCCATCAAATTTCTGCCATAGCAACAGACAACCCGCCCATCTATTAACTTCCTCCTTCCAAGATTGCTGCAATGCACATGCCTGCATTATCATTGTGTACATTGGTTGGCTCCTTCGATTCTTGAAGGAGTGTGGGTATACATTTCTTTACTTACAGTAACTCACTGGCACTTTTTTTTTACAGGCAGCAGGCTAGCCAGGCTTAAAACTTTAAATTTAAAAGGTGTCCTGCCTCTCTTCTTGTACCATGGCTACATTCTATTTCTTTTAAGGTTTTATTTAGCCCCACCACCCTTGTGGTCTGTTCCCCTCAACCAACATGGTAATCCTTCAGTTGGCTCAGCAGCAGGTACAGGCAGCAGGTTTAAAATTGCCTGTAAAACCATGCTGCTGGTCAATTACTTCCCACTCCTGACTCCTGCTTTAAAGGAAAAAAAAGACAGTTCAGTTCCAGACTGCCAGCAAGAAACATTAACTCCACCACCAGCCAAGAGACTGAGATGAGACCAACTCGCCAGGCTGCCCAGACACACAGAAAAGTTTCAAGTTGTGTTGCAGACTGATCATTGAACTTGGTTTGGCTGGCTTAGCTGTGAATGTCTCAACAGTGCCCAGTCAGAGAAATGGACCAGATGACTCTGACTAAGATATTGATTACTAGCAAGTCACTACTGTCCAGAAAAAATATATAGGAGCGGAGTAGTGGGCTGGCAAATACTGTGTGTGATTGTGAGTGAAATGTGTGTGAGTGAGTGTGTGGTACTGTGAAATGAATGTGAGTGAGTGCATGGTACTGTGAAATGAATGTGAGTGAGTGAGTGGTACTGTGAAATGAATGTGAGTGCGTGGTACTGTGAAATGAATGTGAGTGAGTGTGTGTCACTGTGAAATGAATGTGAGTGAGTGCATGGTACAGTGAAATGAATGTGAGTGAGTGCATGGTACTGTGAAATGAATGAGTGAGTGAGTGCATGGTACTGGGAAATGAATGTGAGTAAGTGTGTGGTACTATGAAATGAATGTGATTGAGTGCATGGCACTGTGAAATGAATGTGAGTGAGTGCCTGGTACTGTGCTGATAGTCTTGACACTTTAGTGCAATCCTGCTTGTCTCCACTATCAAGATTTTTGTCCCATATAATTATTCTGCCTTCCTCATAAAACTTTTGGTTTTCTGGCAAATTACAAGTTTCTCAAATATGATATTAATAAATAGTAACGCTGTACATTTGAGTTTCAGACTTCCTCTATTCTTCAGAAAATGCATGCTAAGACAAATGCTGTTATTCTAGCAACTTTCTAAGTCTATAAGACCAATATTTAAAATGTGTCTGGGGGTAGGTGGTTGCAACCCATAAATGCTATTTTGCTAACCAGCCATTCATTTATCCAGACTAAAGTCCAGTCCCAGCGAGACTGGATAAGAGGGAATCTATTGTATGGAGAAAAAGCTTCAACTTATTTAATATGTTTTTCAAAGACCCAGTGAAAAATACTTGTTTGGGCAATTATTTGCTTTCTTCAGTTTAAGTGCAAAAAAAGCCTAAAATTAATTATTGAAATATTTTGTAATCTCATGCTCAAAGAACACCTGTGTAAAATTAGGGTGCAAAACAGATGCTTGAACTGTACCTTCACATAATAACGATATCTGAAATATTTCAAAATAATAAAAATAGCATAAACAATTAGAACCACAATATTAAAAAGCAATATTGCATTAGCTGTAGCTCATTCATAACACTTGCCCCCATAGTCATCCTAGTTCCTACCTGATATAAATGCTGTGCTCATTATCGTAATGATTACTTCTTTAGATGTAAAACATCACACACTAAAGAAATAAATGTCTATTAACATAATTATTCTACACCAACACAATCCTCTATACCAATGTAACAGGCAGCTAGACTACAGATAAAATGTAGTAAATGAAAAACCTCATAAAACAGTGCCATCTAGTGGCAAATTTAAGAATACATTTTAACTTTCTAGCTGAAAAGAGTTGTCGACATATCTTAAAAGAGTGCACTAAAATTTAGTGTCACTTAGCTCTTGTTGCAACAACACCTCTAGGTAAGTCATCCGCATTCTTTCTTTTCTATCCAATAATCCATGTAAATCAGTATGGTACTATCCCATCTGACAGTCTGAGATGTACCTTCAAGGTAACAGTGCTAAGCCTTTTCAGTAGCATCAGTAAACAGTCTAATGGCTAAGAATGTTTGCTTCAAAAAGAACTGGTGGTTATCAGTATCAAACGCACTTGACTGGTGTAGGCAACATTGCAATAGTTATGCTTTTGGTTATGTCAAGGGAGAGGACTGTGTCAGTTCCATGACCAAAGTGGAATTTCTGATGGGAGTCTGATAATAAGTCACTAGTTATGGAATAGTGATATACCTAGGAGTATCCTTTCATAGGTTCATAGGTTCATAGGTTCATAGGTTCATACTAGGCTATCTGCCCAAGGGCATTTATAAGCCTAGCCCATAGTTATGTGGCTTTCGCCACCCCTTTAGTTTGAATAAAAACTATGCCTATCATTTTTCTGTGACTCTGTCAAGCAGTGACACTGAAGTAATCCCTGGGGTATATCTGCGATCTCCCATCCATTGGTCAAGATTCCTCTTGAACAAGGCCAGCGAGGTGCTCTGCCTCACATGTACCGGGATTTTGTTCCACAGCATAGGGAGTCTCTGGGTGATGAATCTGTCCCTCCAGCACGTTCTATTTATAACCGTGTCAAGGTTTAAGTCTCCGCCCTTGTGGTTCTGAGGGATCTAGATTTTTGAGGTGAAGCATATTCATCAAATCTGGGTTTGACATGGCCTTATATGTCAGGCACAGGTCACCTCTGAGCAAGCGGTATGAGACTGAATAAAGCTGGAGTTCTTTCAGTCGGGCAGCATAAGACATATTTTGAGACCCTTTATCCTTTTGGTGAGGAACTTTTGGGGCCTTTCAAGCTGCATCAGGTGTCTGGTCAGATACATTCGAACGGGCATTGTACTCAATCATAGGTCTAATGAGTGATGAGTACAGGGGACGATGACCTCCCTTGATCTAGATGTGAATCCCTTCATGATCAGGTGGGCGATATAGAAGGTTTTCCTAACTACTTTAGCAACATGAGTGTCAAACGAAAGACTACTGTCAACTTGGGTCCCCAGATCCCTGATGACTTTTTCTGTGCTCAGTGGATTGTCACCTATATGGTAGCTAGGGGTAACCTTGTTTTTCCCAAGGGTATGACTATGCATTTTTGGCATTTAACTTCAGGCCATGGCTCTGGCACCAGTTATCCGCTTTCTGTGAGGCCCTTCTGGAGGATATCTGTGTCAGATGTGTTTTCGACTATGGCCCAGTTTGCAGTCATCTGCAAACTTTGTCAGCCATAACCCTCCTGTGTTTGCTTGTACTTCAGAAAAGTAGATGCCGAACAAGAGTGGACCCAGGACTGAGCCCTGTGGGACACCACTTGTGACAGGCTTTGAGTCTGACATCGCTCCCGCAACTCTGACCCTGTGGGTTCTGTCGCTAGCCAGTTTGCAACCCATCTTGTGATGTATGGGTTTACATTCAAGCTGATGAGTTTTTCGATGATACCTGAGTGGGGTATTGTGTCAAGGCCTTTGCCAGGTCGAGGTAGGCTGTATGGACTGCCTTTCCTCATCAATGGCCTTGGTGACTGTCTCGAAAAAGTCAACCAAGTTTAAGAGGCAGGATCTGCCTTTGACAAAGCCAAACTGGGTTGGATCCAAAGTCTGCAAGTTCCCTATGTCTTTATTTATGAGTTCCATTATGATCCTCTCCATGGCTTTGCAGATAAGGCTGGTCAAGCTAATGGGGCGGTAATTTCCAGGGTCTGTGGAGGCACCGCCTTATGAAGTGGGACCACAGTCGCCGTGCCACTCCTTTGGTACGTATCCTGAGGTGAGGCTAAGATTAAACAGCTGTCCTAACTGTGGGTTTAATTCCTCGTTGAGTTCATGAAGCACACAGCCGGGGACACCATCCGGTCCCATGGATGCTGTGTTTTTGCCTTAGTGAGGGCAGTTCTCACCTGGGCGTTGGAGATGTTTGGGGGCTACAATCCTCTGGAATAGATATCTCTCCTTTTGGGGAGGGGAGAAGTTTGCACTGAACCTGTCAGCCAGTATGTTAGCAATGTGTGTAGGTTCAGTAATTTTCACATCATTTTGAACTAATTCTGAGCATATCTGGGAGTTTCCTCCTAGGTTTCTAACATAGCTAAAGAAGGCCTTATGATTGTCTTTAGAGTCCTTGGCGATTTTTCTCTCAAAATTTGCCTTGGATGATTTTATGAGAGCTCTTAGTTTTTACTTATAATGATCAAAGGTGTCTTACCTTTCAAGGATTTTGCTCTATCTTGTAGTAGCTTCCTCCTTTTGTTGTAGAGCTTGTTTATGGCTGGGGTCCACCAGACTGGACGCTTGCCTTTGGTACAGAGAGTCTTAGTTTTGTTTGGGATTGCCTGATCCATGCAGTCCTGTAGGTGCTGGTAGAAGGCATTTGTAAGTGATTCAGCGGTTTGAGTAATGTTTACCACTGGCTCAGGGGCCTTAAAGGAGACCACACTAGTTTTTAGAAGTGTGAAATCGGCTTTTGAGAAGTTTTTCACTGTGGTCTTTTTTGTTTCAGGTGGGCGCGGGATGAGGACCTCCAGCGAGATTAGTTTATGATCTGATCTCACCAGTGAGGGGTATACTTCCGGTGTTGAACATTTTGATCCCATGTTCGTGATGATGAGATCAAGTATGTTTTCACCTCTTGTGGGGATGGTGACTAGTTGTTCCATGGCATTTGAGTTTATGAACTCCAGGAATCTTTGGGTTAGAGTGTTCGGGCTTGAGTAGTGTTCCCAGTCTATATTAGGGTAGTTGAAGTCACCTAGTATGATGGTGACTTCAACTTCAACACCTTCAAGGACCACAATGGCTGGATTCAACGTTATTCTTTTATTCCAACAGTATAAGACAGTATAAAAAGCTTTTTGTAAGCGCTTTCGGGTATATACCATACCCTTCTTCAGACAAATGGCTATTGGGGTTTTACATTCATTTAAATAGTCAAAAATGCGCCAACAAATTGCCTTTCACAAATGTTACCTCTATTCACCAATAGATGGCAATACATACATTCCTTTCTATATACTCTTGTTGTTATTATTGAATGTCTGTATATTAACATAATGCATTGACATCTATGTACAGTCCATAATAAATTTATACAATAAAAATAATATTACTATTCAATAAGGGTTGGGAGGGTGGCCTAATGGTTAAGGTGTTTGCCTTACAAGCAAAAGGTGCAGGGTTTGAGTCTCACAAGGGATAATTGGCTAGGCTTAAAATTGCTCACAAGGGCAATTAGCTTAGTATGAATCTATGAACAATATTGATATTAATAAACATTTCATATTAATAACAACTTGATATCACTAAACCATTTTCTTGCATTCATTTTAGTAAATATATACTTTTATACTTTTAAAACCATCAACATTTTTACATATCAAGTAAACTATAAACATACAACCTATTTTATAAAAATTAATTCTTTTATCTACTATTTTAAAATTAAAATTTATTATTAATGACTTAGTGGCCTATCTCTAAGGAAAGGTTCGATGGTTATCCTGTCATTCAAACCTTTCCCTTTGTCAGATTGCATTCTAATAATCCATCTAGTTTTCTCCTGTTCTGTAAAATTTTTAACATTCCCTAACCTATTGTTTCATCCAATTAACTCTATTACCATAAATTTAAATTTATGATCTAACCCATTATTTAATACATGTTGTGCTAGTGCATTTGTCTCATCTTCTCGATTAATTGCATAAACATGTTCTCTCACCCTTTCTCTGAGAGTCCTATTTGTCTTGCCTATATAGAAGCTGTTACATTTTAAACAGCTAGCTAAATAGACTATATCTCTGGTCTTACAATCAGCATAATGTTTAAAATGATATATTCTTTTTGTATCTGGGTGAGTAAAACTATCAGATGCCATCATATAAGAGCATTGATTACATCCCCTGCAAGGAAAAGTCCCTTGTTATTGGATATAGCCCCCTTTTTCCTTCCTTTCTCATAGCATAGCAGCCTTTTCAAAGATTTATTGTTTTGATAACTATAACTGGGTTTATGCCCTACTATATTTCTTATTTCCTCATTTATGCTCAATATAGCCCATTTTTTATCGATAACCTTACATATGTCTTTATTATTATTAGAAAAGTGAATATTCAACCTCAGTTATGTTTTTAGTTGTCTAGTTTCTTTCTTCTCATTATGCTGTAAATGAGTTTTCTTACTATTAAAATAAGGTCTCCCCTTTCCTCTTCTATCTATAATTTGGGGATCCATTAGAATATCACTTTCTCTACTAGGGTATCCCCACTGCAAAAATTCCTTTCTTAATTTCTTCATGGTTTCATCACATTTTACATCCTCACTAGTTAGATGAGATATTCTTCTCCCTTGATTTATAACAATATTCTGAAAAACATGCCCCGGATGCATACTCGTACGGTGAAGTAAATTGTTTTTCCTGCAGTTCTTCCTAAATAATGCTGTAGTGAAGGTCTCATTCTCTCTAACAATGAAAACATCTAAAAATTCAATCTCTGTTTTTGACCATTTACCTTCAAAGCTCAAGAAACTTGTGGTCTGATTGACATATTCTACAAATCTAGATAAATCTATTTCAGTCCCTTTCCATAGAAAAAACACATCATTACAAATCTCTTATAATATATAATTTTGCTGGCATATTCAGTATCCATGTTATGAGTCTTTTCCCATTGAGCCATTACTAGATTGGCGTATGAGTTCGCACATGGCGTTCCCATCGCCACCCCTTGTCTTTGTAGATAATAGTCATCATTGTACATAAACACATTATTTTCCAATATTAATTCTAAAAGCATCATGCATTTCATTATGATGTTAGAATTAACATTATTTTGACATAGAAAATATCTTAAATATTCAAGTCCTTCCCTATTGGGAATCATTGTGAATAATGATTTAACATCCAGGGTTACTAACCATACATCTGATATATTCACTTTGTCTTCTAACTCTGCAGAAAATGTGACCAAAAATTCTTGTGTCTCTTATTATACTTTTTGTTTTCCAAACTAATTCTTTCAGTTGATTTTCAACATATATAGAGAGTGGTTCTGTCAACCACCCTCTACTAGAAACTATCGGTCTCATTTCAGGTTTGTGCAGGTTTTTATGAACCTTTGGCAGACCTCTAAATGCTGGTATTGTAGGTGACTCAACCAAAAAATATTTATACAAATCTGCATCAATAACATTTGATATAAATAAATCATAAAGATTGCTATGCATATTATTATTTTATTCAAATGGACCTTATTAATTAATTTATATGTTTCATCTTCTTGTAACATGATTTTCATTGTTTCATTATAGTAATGCCTATCCAGGATGACAATAGCACCCCCCTTATCGGCGGGTCTTATTATAATCTCTTTGTTGTTATTTAGGCTATTTAAAGCCTCATATTCTTCATTACTTAAATTATGAAACCTGTGATTACTTTCAGCTTTGTTGTTCCACATTTCTATCAAATCTCTTTCTACCGCCTGTTCAAATGCCTCCAACATAGGATGTAAATAAGGTGTAAAAACACTAGGTTTTTTAAAAACAGATGCATCATTTTCAGGCTCATTCTTATATAACATTTTCAGAGCTATACTTCTAACAACTTTCTTAACATCCAATATAAAATCACTTATATCAGCAGTCTTCGAAGGTATAAAAGAAAGACCTTTATTAAGTAAGGCTCTTTCATGAGTTCGTAGTGGATATTTAGACAGATTTAACACTAGTTCAGAATTACTTACTTCTGTATCTTGCTCTGTGAGTGTATCAAGTCTCTGGATATCTTCAGTTTTTTGTTGATTCTCATAGGAGTCCATTTTTTCGGTTCCCGAATTGGAAGCGGGAATGAATGAACAGTACGACTTAAAAAAGATTGTTCCAGAAACTTTAGAAAGGGGACACAGAAAGACTGAAGGGTGAAAATTACTGATTGTAAATTAAATGAAAGCCAGCCTTCTGCAAAGGGCTTGTTGTCACCCATTTTTGGAGTTTAAAAACATGGTTGCAGCATTTACTAGAAGAGAGATGAGGAAAAGGATGCAGCAGCTATCACATGTCTCATGCATTCAGATGAGACACTGAGGCTGGATATGCGTTCCAGTAATTTATTATACATGCACACATCAGGAGCTGTAACTTGTACGTATACTTCATGCTTCATATGCTTCCTGACTGACTTATTACTTCTAAAACACTAACGTGCATCTCCATTCAAGCTTACACACACTGACTATACAAAATGGCACTTAATAGATATCATGCTGCCCACCTAGGATTGGTTTGTACTCCTTTTCTTATTTCTTAGTCAGCAATGCATTTTTGTTTTCGTTATTAGTAGCATAGATTTGTGGTGCTCTCTGTCCTATCTAAAAAATGAGAAGTAGCGTCCATTTTATTTTATGCTTACTGATGCTATGGTTTGTCTCTAAGGGACATATATATGCTGATCTCCAGTAAGCTCCAAGGTTAGGACCTGGATTTGACTTTATACAGTCTTATAAAGGTCAAGTTTTAAAAGTAGACAGAAATATATATTTGGAATATTCAACTGTACAGTCTAAAGAAAGGATACGTGGGGAAGGGAATCCAGTCCAGACAACAGAGTACTTGATTAAATTTATTGGCATTAAACTTCATGAGGTTGCAGCATTAAACTTCATGAGGTTGCAGGACAAAGAGTAAATATACACTGTTTTGGATTTTGACTTAATGCCAAACAGCAAATGTAGGTAGGCGGTCAATGATGGTGTCACAAGTTCATGAGTTTTGTGAAGAAGCCCAAGGCCTATTTACCATTAAGAGGCTTGAATCCCTAGGTCCCTTCTTTGAACTTACATGTACCTATGCAGTTATCCAATTTCTTCTTGAAAGTGTGAATTCATGGGCTGAGAATAATGGGGGAGGGATATTCTATATGTGGTGAGGTCTTTGAGATATGAAATTGTCCCAGTCTAATGTAATATAGAGATTAAATTTTACTGAGGCTGAGTGTCTCGTGTTCAGGTGATCCAGGGTGGAGGTAATCTGAACAAAGGGTTTCACAGAATAAAGGGTTCTTTTTCAAGCTTTATTAGATAATTAGTATTATTATACTTTATTACCATAAACCATGGAAATGGTAAATAATAAAATCATATGTTGGAAGTCCTTTAATGCATTATATGTCAAGCACAGGTCTCCCCTAAGAAGGTACTAAGATACAGAGAAGAGGGTGAGGTGCTATAGTCTTACTCTGTAAGACAAGTTTACAAGCCCTTATATTAATTTTTTTAAGGAATATTTATACTTTCTCCATCTGTACCAGATGACATGAGTATCATTGTGTTACACAACAAACTACAGTGTAATTCCACAGTGGTGCAGCGGTAGCATTGTTGCCTCACAGTAAGAGGCTCTCCCATTCAATTCTCGGCTTGGGTTGGGAGTGCCTTCTGTGTGGAGTCTGCATGTCCTCCCCGCGGTCGAGTGGGTGTTCGAAAGACATGCGTTGAATGGGCGTACCTTCATTGAAAGTTGAGCATCGGGTTGGCAACTCGACACCATAAAAACCAACTGCCAATCATTAGCGGACCGGAGTTCCGCTGTAGCGAACCCTAACCGGGAAAAGCCGAAAGACAAAGAACAACAACAACACAACAAACTACAGTATCTTATATCTGGGCTGATAAGAGCTGTAATAAGTGTAATAATTATTTTTCTGGAATGTATGGCAATTCCACAAGGGGTCAGATGGGCAACACAGTATGCTTTATGGATGGTAGAAGCTACACTGGAATCAAACAGGTCATAATCTATAAGGATTCCATGGTCTTTTATTATTTTGTCAACTTATAACTGTTGCCCATCAATAATGGATAAAGCTGGTGGATTTTTTGCCAAATGCTACATTAATAAAAACACTTTTATTGAATTATCACTTATGACATAAGCAAATTTACATTTTTTAAAACCAAAAAATGCTCACACAGAGTCATAAAAGTAGCTGAAAAAACAGCTGCTTTCATCCCAATTACACTACAAAGGACTTCTTCAGAATAAGAAAATACCCCAGGTTACCAACTAAAAAAGTAAAACAAAATCATGTGACCACTGATGCAATTATCTAATTAATCTTACAACAACCTTACTAAAGAAAAAGTAAATTTACATGTTTATAAAAGTAAAAAAAAAAACATATTAACAAGTTCAAATATATTTTTCTATACAATATAATCAATTCAACATTCCAGCCTTCTCTTAAAACCACTCCTCCTCCAAAACATTTTTTGCATGTATTACTTCCACAATTTCCATTTTTCTATGTAATTTGTTCTTACCCTTCCTAAAGATCCAACTTCCTGTTCTTTTATATCTGTTACAATATTTATTATTTCAAGTGTGGTTGACTTAAACTTTGATTTCCATTTTCTAGCAATTGGCACCAGAATTAAACATAACAAGGCCTTACGATGTCTTAGAAATTCAGATCCTGTATTCCAGCTAAAAAAATAAAATAATAATTTCCTTAAACTCATTTGCTCCCCTAGTAGGGAATTGCTAAATTCTCATTAAACTCCAAAATATATATGCTTCCAGCTACCTATTTCTTCCCCATCACACACACTCAACATTTGCCATCTACCAGAAGAAAAATTCTTTGGAATCTGTTTGGGGTACAAAGGTACCTATGCAAATACTTCCAAGCAAAAGTCCTAAATCTTCTAAACTTTGTTGCATATTTGGGAGCCACACATATGCCCTCCCATTGTTTTTTGTAAACAGCTTATCCAATCTATCTTCCCAATCTTTACTAACTTCCATTGATTGATTTCTACAGGTATCATGCAATATTTTATCCCTTTTTTAACAATTTCTGTTCTAGATTCAGCTAAAAACCCAAGCAGTGAATGTCTTCTTCTTAGGATTCCCCTATCCCTTTCACTTTAGTTATACTCTGATATCAGTCCGTGATAGGGACTACAGTCTATAGCCTGCAGTCCAAATGTCTTTGTGGCCTATTACCATTCTATTATATTTCTCTGTTTATCCCAATACTTTGGTTCCTTTGTCAGTTTCCTCCAGTGAATTCCACCTCCCTCTTGTCTGTTCTTTGCACCCCTAATTACAGTCACCCCCATCAGCACAATCTTCTTTCTCCATTTCTGCATTAGCTTAGTTCTTAGAATAATTTCTGCTACTTTATGAATACAATCATATTGTGATGCCTGTGCACTGGCCCAGTAATCAAGGAGCCTCAGTCCTCACCACTAGCACCAGTGAGGGGCATGCACATTGAGAAGGATAACAAGTATACACACAGTAAAGTACAATTTCCCCTAAGAGCACACAGAGATCACAGATAGTCTGCAGCTGGTTTATCCCTTTCTCTCCAGATCCCTAATAAAACTCCCCACTGGCACAGCTATAGGATCCAGACCTCAGCCTAGTGGTCAAGCTAAAACCTCCAGCACCATCTCTGTCCAACCAGTGCTTCGTGTCCCTGCCCAAGTAGCTGACACACACACACTTTGAGATATGAGTTATATACAAACACACAGACACTCCTGGGGAAGGCTGACACCAGTTCTCTAGCTCTGCCCCCTTCTCTGCAGACTATAAGGTAGAAATCACTGCCACCAACCACTAATATCAGCTACTATAAGGTCCTTCCCAAAGGGTGACCAATTTCACTGTGCAATATAACTATTATCCAGATAGTAAGTTTGACCCAGGGCTAAAGCTATTGGAGTGGTTTGGACAGTATCACCAAATACATGCAATGTACTCTAAGAGCTTAAATTACCTTTACACAAAACAGCCACTGCTGAAAGGTTTAAAATATTTAATAATAAATAATAAAACCCCAAAACAATACATATTATTTCAACAGAATGACATTACAGAGTTCAGAAATCACAGGAAAATGTTTTAAAATAATACAGTAGAATAGTGTGACATAAATCTAGAAAACAGCTAGACTAATCTGGCTATTTCTACCTGTCTCTAAGAGAAATCACTTTTCTAAATGTTGTTGTGTCTTTCGGCTTTTCCCAGTTAGGGGTCACCACAGCGGAACTCCGGTCCGCTAATGACTAGCAGTCGATTTTTACTTGCCGAGTTAAATATCTTATTTACAGACAGAGCAAGCAAGTGCTGGTGAGTGGATGTTCTTCAAACAAATTCCAAAAATGCTCTCCTTTCTTTCTGTTCTTAAACTAATAACACAGTACTGCTGAGTCATTGCAGATTACATCATTCTTAACAGTTCTGATTTAATTTCACAGGCTAACAGAAACTCAAAATTTACATTTCTTTTTGTAATTCTGCACTTGCAGGAAGCCACAGCAATAAAAGACATTTTATATGTAAAACTTTAGTAATTATCTCTTAAATTAAAACAATTGAAAGAACTAAAGGCTGTTGGTCCAGATGACATACCTGTGGAAGCATGGAGGTGTTTAGGTGAAATGGCAGTGGAGTTTTTAACTAGATTGTTTAACGAAATCTTGGAACATGAGAGGATGCCTGAGGAATGGAGAAAAAGTGTTTTGGTACCGATTTTTAAGAATAAGGGTGATGTGCAGAGCTGTAGTAACTACAGAGGGAATAAATTTATCAGGCAGAGCATGAAGTTATGGAAAAGAGTAGTGGAAGCTAGGTTAAGAAGGGGGGTGATGATTACTGATCAGCAGTATGGTTTCATGCCAGGAAAGAGCACTACAGATGCGCTGTTTGCTCTGAGAGTGTTGATGGAGAAGTACAGAGAAGGTCAGAAGGAGTTGCATTGTGTTTTTGTAGACTTAGAGAAAGCATATGACAGGGTGCCTAGAGAGGAGTTGTGGTATTGTATGAGGAAGTCGGGACTGTCAGAGAAGTATGTAAGAGTGATACAGGATATGTACGAGGGTAGTGTGACAGTGGTGAGGTCTGCGGTGGGAGTGACGGATGCGTTTAAGGTGGAGGTGGGATTACATCAAAGATCAGCTCTGAGCCCTTTCTTATTTGCAGTGGTGATGGACAGGTTGACAGATGAGATCAGACAGGAGTCCCAGTGGACTATGATGTTTGCAGATGACATTGTGATCTGTAGTAAGAGTAGGGAACAGGGGGAGGAGACCATGGAGAGATAGATATGCTCTAGAGAGAAGAGGAATGAAGGTCAGTAGGACTAAGACAGAATATATGTGTGTGAATGAGAGAGCGGATAGAGGAATGGTGAGGATGCAGGGAGTAGAGGTGGTGAAGGTGGATGAGTTTAAATACTTGGGATCAACAGTTCAGAGTAATGGTGAGTGTGGAAGTGAGGTGAAGAAGAGAGTACAGGCAGGATGGAGTGGGTTGAGAAGAGTGTCAGGAGTGATTTGTGACAGATGAGTACCAGTAAAAGTGAAAGGGAAGGTCTACAAGAGAGTAGTGAGACCAGCTATGTTATATGGGTTGGAGACAGTGGCACTGACAAAAAGGCAGGAGTCAGACCTGGCCGTGGCAGAGTTAAAGATGTTAAGATTTGCATTGGGTGTGACAAGGGTGGACAGGATTAGGAATCAGTGTATTAGAGGGTCAGCCCAGGTTGTAAGGTTTGGAGACAAAGCCAGAAAGGCAATATTACATTGGTTTGGACATGTGCTGAGGAGGGATGCAGAGTATATTGGGAAAAAGCTGCTAAGGATGAAGCTGCCAAGTAACAGGAAAAGAGGAAGGCCTAAGATGAGGTGTATGGATGTGGTGCGAGAGGACATGCAGGTGGTTGGTGTGACAGAGCAAGATGCAGAGGACAGGAAGAAATGGAAACAGATGATCCGCTGTGGTGACCCCTAACAGGAGAAGCCGAAAGAAGAAGAAAAAAGAATTTCTTAGTCCAGACATCCTGTCTCCGAGCTTGAGATCAAATAGTCATAAAATGCTTGACTTATCAGCTTTCTTCAGCAGGGTGCACTGTAGTTACATTTTCTGAAACTAAGAAGAACTTATAGTTTAATCCTAACATATAGTTAGTTCTCTTTACATTTGTAAAACAAGCCTGTGGATTACATTAATATTTACAATGACATAGAAATATTTACAAAATTCTATCGCTGGCAGCCTTCACCCCCCCCCCCTGGAGAACTCAAGCTAATTTTTCAAGTGCCCCTTGAGAAATGTTGTTTGAGAGGGTTAGGTCTATCTGAGTATACCTTACCCCATTCCCTGTCTTGAGAGGTCATCTGTATTGGCATTACTAATCCCACTGCAGTGCTGTACTGACATATCATATGCTTGCAACCCCAGGCTCCATCTTAGCAACTTGGAATTTTGTGGGCTGGCTCAGTGTAACCATGTTAGGTGATTATGATCTGTAACTACAGTAAAGTTTCTTCCATACAGATAAGGCTGAAGTTTCTGCAGTGCCCACACTATGGCTATACATTCCTTTTCTACCTCTGCATAGCAGTCCTCCCTGGGTTGGAGACTACAATTGAGATAAACCACCGGGTGCTCTTCTCCCTCTGAAGAAATCTGGCTAAGTACAGTCCCCACCCCGTGGTTCAAAGCATCCACCTGCACAACAAATTCTTTGCTGTAATCTGGACTGGCTAACACAGGGGGTCCTCCCAAAGCTTCTTTAAGCTTCTGGAATGCCTGCTCACATGCTGTGATCCACCCTACCTAATCTGGCTTGTTTTTCCTTGTCAGGTCTGTGAGGGGAGCAGCTATGGTACTATAACTGGGGACATATTTCTGTAGTACCCTGTTGTCCTTACGAATGCCCTCACCTCATTTTTTGTAACAGGTGCAGGTCATGCCTGAATGGCTTCCACTTTGGCAGTTTCTTGCCTGATCTTAATGCTCCCCACTCTATGTCTCAGGTAGGAGACCTCTGCCATACCCACCTGACATTTGCTCAGCTTATGAGTCAACCCTTCCCTCTGTAGTCTGCCTAGCACCTCCCTGACATGTTGAAGGTGCTCTTGCCAGGAATGGCTGTAGATGGCAAAATCATCTAGGTAAGCAAAGGCAAACCTTCCTGCTCCTGCTAGGATATGATCTACCAGCCTCTGGAAAGTCGCTGGGACATGCTTCATCCCAAATGGCATCTTTGTGAACTCATACAAACCAAAAGGAGTGACAAAGGCTGACCTCTCTCTAGCATCAGGAGCCAAGGGCACCTGCTAGTAACCCTTGGTAAGATCAATGATGGTAAGATACTTACCCCCACCCAGCTGCTCTAGGGCCTCATCTGTCCTAGACATGGGGTAAGTATCTGACTCTTTGTGACTATTTAATTTCCTGTAGTCCACACAGAACCTGGTGCTACCATCCTTCTTTGGCACTAGCACCACTGGGGAGGCCCAGGGACTGTTGGATTCTTGAATTACCCCTAGTTCCAACATTCCATATATCTCCACCCTCAGAGTCTGTTTGACTCACTCAGGCACCCTATAAGGAGCCTGGCTAATAGTTCTTTGGGGTCCTGTATCCACCTGGTACTGCACCAGGTGGGTGCACCCTATTTTTCCATTGATCATGTCTCCAAATTCCTGTAACACTGCTTGGATTTCTTAAACCTGGGTAGGAGATAGCTGCTGGGACATTGCTATCCCTTCCACTAAGGTGTCAGTCCGAGCTTCACTGAGGAGATCAGTCACCAGCTCTCCCTCAGACTCCTCCTGCAATCTACTGCAAATACTCAGCACAAGGGCCTTCCTATCATGGTAAGGTTTCATCATGTTAACATGGTACAATATGCGCCCCTGTCTCCTGCCTACCATTTCTACTATGTAATTAACATGACTTATCTTTCTTACCACCTTGTAAGGTCCCTCCCAGGCTGCCTGCAGCTTGTTGTGTCTGACAGGAATGAGAAGCATTAATGGCTGCCCTACAGCATACTCTCTAGCTCGAGCAGTCCTGTCATAGCAGACCTATGTCCTGCTGTTGGGTTTCTGCCAGGTTCTCCTGGGCCAAGCCCATATGTTTCCTGAGCCTTGTGCTGAGGTTTAGGACATATGCCACAACAGAGTCCTTGTGAGATTCACACTCACCTTCCCTCTCATCTCAAATTAAATCTAGAGATCATCTCACCCTATGCCCATACAGCAACTCAAAGGGTGAAAAAATTGTGGATTCCTAGGGAACCTCTCTGTAAGTAAACAACAGGTGGGGCAACATTTGTCCCACTCCCTCTTAAACTGGTCTGCAAATGCCCATAGCATGAACTTGATTGTATAGCTTAACCTCTCAACAAGACCATTGGTCTGGGGATGTTAGGGGGTGGTCTTCATGTGCTTCACCCCACAGTACTTCCACAGACAAGCCAGCAGGTCTGACATGAAATTGACACCTCTGTCAGATAGTATTTCTTTTGGGAAACTTACCCTGCTGAAAATGTCTAACAAAGCATCTGCCACCTTTTCCGCCTCAATGGAGGACAAATCCACTGCCGCAGGGTATCTTGTAGCATACTCTACTACCACTAGGATATACTTTTTCCCTGTGGAACTTGGGGTACTCAGTGGCCCCACAATATCTATAGCTACCCTCTGAAATGGCTCCTCAATCACAGGCAATGGCATCAAAGAAGCTTTCACCTTGTCTTCTGCCTTGCCTACCTTTTGGCACTGTTTACAGTCCTGCAGTACCCTGTTACATCTCTGTAAATTCCAGGCCAATAGGAGTTCTGCATAATACTTCTATTTGTACATTTTATGCTCGTATGACCTGCAAAGGAAATATCATGGGCTATAGCTAGAAGCGCCAGATGTTAGGCTCAAGGCAGTACCAACTGCTGTATCCTCTCACCTTCTAGCCCTCTCTCAGGGGTCTACTCTCTATACAGTAACCCTTTGTCCCAGTATACAGATTCCCCCTTCCCTTGAGAATCAGATGCCTCACTAGCTATCTGCCTCAGGTCTTGCAATTAGGGTCTGAGAGCTGAGCCTGTCTCAACACTCTCTTTGTAACCCTTCCCAGCTCCCCTTCTACAGGAAGTCTGGCATCCTCTGACAGTGATGCCTCACGGTCAGCCTAGGTACTACTTGCAGTCACTCTGTCCAAGGGACCATCAGTACCCAGAAGCAGCTGGGGCTCACCTTCAGTCTCACTGCTACAGTGTAGCTTCCTCCCTAAAGTAACCACCTCACCAGTCCTGGCTGCAAGTGTGCGGTCTGTCTGGGTCTCCGGAACGCTACCAGACCCACATGCTTGTCTCCAAGCTTGACTGCATTTAACTACATAAACACATGGTACTGCTCATCAAAATCCTTCCCTATCATGACATCTTCAGGATGGTAGTTTGGTACCCCTGTTGTATCAAGACAACCTACTATTTGCATTTTGTCCTTCCAACTTACTGGCTGTCTCCCCTTTTGTTCCCCAGCTTGCCTCTATCGACATCTATATGCCACATGGCCCCATTAGTTGCATTCAAAACATTTAACCCTAGGTCCTGGACATGTACCTGGACTAGTAACTTCCCCTGCTACTGGCAGATACTGTTGGGGCTGTCTGGGCTGCCCACCATGGGTTCCTTTAGACCCATGAGCAGTACTGGGGGTCCCTTTCCTGTGCAGGGTTGTTCTGCTTGCCAGGTATAGGTCTCCCTTTTTCCCCAACTCATCTGAAGTAGCACATTGTCTATCAGCTAACCATATCCTCATGTCCTCAGGCAAAGTGCTAAGGGCTTGTTCCCTCACCCAAAGGTCTCCCAGCCCTTAAAAAGTTGTGACCTGACATCCACTCACCCACCTATGAATATAAATGCCCAGTTCAGTAACATATTCACACACACTTTCATCTGCCTTGCATCTATGCTCACAAAACTTTTTCCTATACGTTTCAGGTGTTAGCTTAAAAATTCTAACAAACAATTCTTTACAGCATTATACAGTAGTTAAACCAGTTAATGTCAAATAATCTGGAAAGTACATTTACAGCTTTACCATTGAGTAAAGGGGTCAGGAACTGTACCCAGAGCCTTTGGTCAACATCATATTGTTTACATACACTCTCAAACATATGAATGAAACTATCAAAATTACCCCCCTCTGTAAACTGTGGAAGAACTGTGGAAGAAATTTACTGACCTTTTGTGCTTCTGGGGTCCGTTTACTCCCTTCCCCATTACCTCCATGACTCTGGTGAAGAGTCAGCATCTCCTATTCATGCTGCCTCTGCCTCTCCTTCTCCACAGCTTCCATTTCCAAATGCCTGACCTCCAAATCAAGTGCCTTTTGCTCCAGATGGATTTTAAGTCCTCAGCAAAAAGGTTGAGTTGTCCATTCTCTGAGTGTTGTAGATCTCCACGGTCAGTCTGACCGTCCTCCTGGTTGCTATTTTCTGAAGCAGTTGTGACCAAAGCAGCAATCATGTCTGCCTTAGTCAGGTTTCCATGTTCCAGGCCCTTAGCCTGGCACATCTCGACTAACTGGCTTGTCACCTTGCCATGCTCTTCTGCTGACATGCTTGCTTGCTCTCTCTAACTAAGCTAACAAAATAAATAAAACAATTGTGATCGGAACTCTGAATATTCACTGCATGGCTGAATTAGAGTACAAAAACACTTTCAGTAATCACTGTACACAAGCTACAGGAATTCACTATCTACACCACTACAAGCCAGTTTGTATGTGATATGGCTAACTCAACACTATCAAACAATTACTATCGGATGTGGATATCTCTCACTGCCAAACAATTAATATGTGACACCTGTGCACTGGCCCAGTAATCAAGGAGGCTCAATCCTCACCACTAGCACCCGTGAGGGGCATGCACAATGGGAAGGATAACAAGTACACACACAGTAAAGTACAATTTCCCCTAAGAGCACACAGAGATCACAGTCAGTCTGAGGCTGGTTTATCCCTTTCTCTTCAGATCCCCAATAAGACTCCCCACTGGCACTGCTATAGGGTCCACATCTCAGCCTAGTGGTCAAGCTAAAACCTCCAGCACCCTCTCTGTCCAACCAGTGCTTTGTGTCCCTGCCCAAATAGCTGACATACACACACTTTGAGATATGAGTTATATACAAACACACAGACAATCCTGGGAAAGGTTGGCACAGGTTCTCCAGCTATGCCCCTTTCTCTCCAGACTATAAGGTAGAAATCACTGCCACCAACCACAATTATCAGCTACTATAAGGCCCTTCACAAAGGGTGACCAATTTTACTGTGCAGTATTACCGTTATCCAAACAGTCAGTGTGACCCAGGGCTAAAGCTATTGCAGTGGCTTAGACAGTATTACCAAATACATGCAATGTACTCTAAGAGCTTAAATTACCTTTACACAAAACAGCCACAGTTGAAAGGTTTAAAAATATGTAATAATAAATAATAAAAACTCAAGACAATACTTATTACTTCAAATAAAGACATTACAGAGTTCAGAAATCACAGCAAAATGCTTTAAATAATACTGTAGAATAATCTGACATAAATATAGAAAACAGCTAAACTATTCTGGCTATTTCTACTTGTCTCAAAGAGAAATCACTGTTCTAAATAAATATTTTATTTACAGACAGAGCAAGCAAGTGCTGGTGAGGATGTTCTTCAGACAAAATTCCAAAAATGCTCTCCTTTCTTTCTGTCCTTAAATTGATAACACAGTACTGCTAAGTCATTTCAGATTACATAATTCTTACCAGTTCTAATTTAGTTTCCCAGGCTAAAAGTAACTCAAAATTTACATTTGTTTTTGTAATTCTGCACTTGCAGGAAGCCACAGCAATAAAAGACATTTTACATGTAAAACCTTAGTAATTATTTCTTAAATTAAAACAATAGAAAGAATTTCATAGTCCAGACATCCTGTCTCCGAGCTTGCTATCAAACAGTCATAAAATGCTCGCCTTATAAGCTTTCTTCCAGCAGGGTGCACTGTGGTTACATTTTTTGAAGCTCAGAACAAAATGTAGTTTAATCCTAACATATAATTTGTTCTCTTTACAAGTCTGTGGATTACATTAATATTTACAATAACATAGAATTATTTACAAAATTCTATCTAGTAAGGCTGACAGCCTTCACACATATATACAAGGATCTATCCTTGGGCCTCTATTATTCTCTGTCTTCACTAATGGACTCCACACATGTACCCCTCTAGCAACAGTTATACAATACACAAAAGACTCCACATTGATCTGCACAGCCTCCTCTCTACAAGACCTTCAGACCATAACCCAAAATTATTTTCTGGCAGTCAAAACATGGCTCACTAGCATTCAGCTCATTCTAAACCCCAGCAAAAGCAAACTCCTCCTGTTCCACCCTACAAGAACACCCTTGTCAAACCTGCCATTCACCATCACATCCATCAATAAAACCACTGTCAAACCAGTAACCCACACAAAACTTCTAGGTGTCAAAATTGACAACACCTTGAAGTTTGATATTCATATCTCTCAAACCATCAAGAAAGTACATAAGAAATTAGGCACTCTCTATAGAAATAAACAATTTCTAACCATAAACACAAAAGCTACCATTGCCAGTACACACCTCTTGTCTACACTTCTATATGCCTCTCCCATCCTAACTAATCTCAGAAAAAGTGATCTAGCTAAACTAGATTCCTGCTATAATAAAATTGCTAGGTTTTCCACAGATTCCCCTTCTTGGACACATCACTGTACATCTCTAAAATTACTAAATTGGCTTGAGCTACCTCAACTACTACTCTTTAATCAACTAACCTTTGCCCATAAAATCCTGCATCATCCAGATAAACCCCCTTTTCTCCAGAATCTTCTACTACCACACACAAACAACTGATCTCTCTGTTCTGGCAATAAACTACTACTTAGCACCACCAAAGCAAACAACTCTGCTGGGGATGCACTATTCTCAAACTTCATTCCCAAGATATGGAACAAACTACCATCTCCAATAACCTCAAACCACTCTATAGCTCAATTCAAAAATCTTCTAAAGTCACACTTAACTGAAACTTGGCTCTGCTCTTGCACAGGTCCTGGCTAGTTTAATGTAACAGTATTTTAGAAGTCTACACCATATATATGTCCACTACTTTATACTGAATGAATTTGCAATATATGCCCGTAGTTGACCATGTATATATCAGCAGAAATGTTTTTAACTTAAATCAAATAATTGCATATTGTACAGTTCCTCTGACATCTGTTTAGTACATACATACATACATCAGTTTTATATCAATCATTCTGTAATGTCTCCATTATGTAAATAAGTAAATTTATTTGTAGTGTATGACCTGTAAATAATTCAATTAAGTTTTTGTATTGCATGGTTCGTATTTTAGTGCTATATACTATTCTCTGTACTTTTTCAACTACTATTGTACTGCTATGCATTCTTGTGATTTTTGGAGCTTTTCTCCCCAGGCCTCCACTGAAAATGACCTGTGTCCAGTCGTATTTTCCTGGTAAAGAAATGTGAAATAAATAAATAAATAATATTATGAATGAGTGTTATTATTCTCCTTAAAGATGTGCATCCAAAATCCCACTCTCTCCTTTTTTCTTGAATTTGCCCCTGCTTCATCAACATCCTTTTCCACTTAGAATTGTCACTTTCTGTTTGTGTTATGTATAATAGCCTTAACTGTGTATCTCTAAAATATCCCTTCAAATCATGTAATCCTAAACCACCTTGTTCTATTGGAAGGATCAGCTTATCCAACTTGACTTTTGCCTTCTTCTCCTCCCAGATAAAATCCTTCAAGTCTTTATCAATTACTATCCACAACTTCACCTCTTGTTGATAAAAATATGCCTGACCTCTGTATAAAACTAAAGGGACTAAAACATTTTACTGCTTTTATCTTGTTATCCATATCCATAGGCAAGCACTTCCATTTTCTCAGTTTTTGTATAATCTTTTGCTTAGTCTCTTCCCACATATCCTCAGTTGTCATAATATAATCCTTTTCAACCCATACTCCTAAATATTTCATTTTATTATGTCCCCATAAATATGGGTATAGCTGAACCAATTCATGTGTGAGTACATAGTTTACATCTATCCTTGAATGTATAAGTCCTTTATTTTATTTAGCAATGGTTCTAAGTAAAATACAAATAACCTAGGGGGAAGAGGACACCCCAGCCTGTTCCCTCTGTTCAGCTACAACTTGGAAGAGAGGAACCTTCCCACTTTGATTTTTGCCTCCATTCTCTCATATATTCTCCTAATTAACATTAATTAACACTCCACTAACTACCTTGATTATAGCAAGCTCAGATACTCATAAGCCAAGTACTTATTATACAGCAGGAACTTCTTATTGTAACATTTGTTAATGTCTGTTATGTACTTCACAGATAAAGATTCTAGTTGTCTACTGATGTACTATGTTCTTCATCTGTAAACATGTTGTAAGTAATTGCTATGTTAAATTGTTAATCTCTATGTAATCCAATGTAACTACTGTCTGTTTATTTTAACTGTGGAGCTTTTCTCCCCGGGCCTCCGCTGAAAATGGACCTAGGTCCAGTCGGACACTCCCGGTCAACAAATGTAAATAAATAAATAAATAAATAATATTGTATCAGGGAATAAAAATGCTTCCATTGCTCTATTCATAAAATCCCAACTCACTCTGTTGAATGCTTTCTCTGCATCAAGACCCACCAACAAAAGCAGTTTTTTTCTTATATTCTGCTTCCCTCTGGATCATCATTGCTCTATTAAAGTTGTCAAATGTTTGCCCCCCTCCCTCTACAAAACCATACTGATCCATATCTACTATTTTTGGCAAACCTTTGACATTTTTAGCCACTGTAAACATGAACATTTTATAATCATGGTTCAAAATTGAAATTGGCCTATATGAAGCTAGATATGATGGATCTTTACTGTCTTTAGGTAATGCAGCCACTGCAGCTTTTTTTTTCCAGGATGATGGTGTTTCCCGTTTTCTTTAAATGTTAAACAAAACACGCCAAGCTTCATTTTCTTACCTCTTAGCTTCCAAACTTCTACTGGAATACCATCTATTCCTGGAAACTTTCCTGCTGACTGGTTATTCATCAGCATTTTTATCTCATTTCTTCTTATCTTTTTTCTCAATTGTTTTTACTGAAAATTTTAACAACAAAACATTAATATATGATGATAGAAATATAAAACAAGTATACATATCTAAAAGAACAACAATAAATTACCAAAATAACTAATTACAATGGTGTGTACCATAAAACAAAGCTTTTTAATCAGAAAAAGAAATTTGATAAAAATAGTTGTTAGTTAATTATTAAAGTCTGTTTATCCAGAAGTTCTTTGAATTTCAACCATGTATTATATGAAGAGGTGATTCTAGATATTCTTGTCTTGATTGTGATAAGTTCAAGATGACAAACTTCAGTTGCCAAGTGTACAAACTCCTTCATAGTAGGAGTTGTCTGATTCTTCCAGTTCTTGGTGATGACTTTTCTTAATAATGTTAAGATACTCCATAAAAGAGGGTGTTTTATTTTCGTGACACAAGTGGGAATATGTGTATTAAATAAAATAAGAGATTTGGTCAGCATAACTTTATCATTAAAAATAGGCCGTAAGAGAGAATTCATATTATTCTAGTATGTTTTAAGTTTTATACAATCATAATACATATGCTGCCATTCAGCTTTAACATTTAGTTTACATCTCCAGTATCCTATGTCTTTGTTATACATCAATTCAGCTTTATGTGGTGTGATAAAGGTACTATGTAGGAACTTTCAAGAGAATATTCTCCACCTTAGTGATGAAGCAGTTTGTTTTGAAGATTGGAATATTATTTTTTTTGTCATTTTCACTTGGGGAGTTATTATTAACAAATCTAAAATAATCCCAATAACTTTCTCTGTGACATACTGTTGATTTCTTAAGTACTTTATATATTTTAGATAGAAGTCCCTTTCCAATTACATTCTGGTGCATTAGAATAATGAGTAAATTGGTGAATGTGGGGAAAGAATTTCTAACTATTGGTTGCATTAGATTAATCTTATATTCAACTAAGTGTCTGCAATTTTGATTTTCTAACTACATGTCTTTGCTTAACTCAAACTTATTAACAATATGGTCAGCATTTTGTAACTTCTCATTGTCTAGTAATTGATACCAGTATAACAGGCTTTTGTCTTTAAATGTAATCATTGCATAAATTAAATGCATTAATACTATTTTGAGCACATTGGGAATACAAAGAAAATTCACGCTTTATATTCAGCATTCCTGAAAATGAAATTAAGAGTTAACTGGATTGTTTTTGTTTTCTATAAAATAGTCTTTTACTAACCAATGAAATTTATTAGTAGTTAATTTAGTATGATATGATTTTCTTAAATTATTAGATTTACACCAAATACCTCCCAGAATATCTTTCCATTTGGCATTATAATTGTTATTTAACCAATAAATTATTTTCTTAACAATTGAAGATAAGGAATATAATTCTAAATCTGGAAGACCAATACCACCTAATGTCCAATCTCTAATGTGATGGTTTAAAGCCAATCTAGGTTTGTTAGGAAACCATACAACTCTCAGAAACAAAGAATTATACTATTTTATGTATTTTTTGGGAGTGGGAGGGATAAAGATTGTATTATATATAGAATTTTTAGGAATAATAATCATTTTAATTAAGGAGAGTCTCTCTTCCATAGTAAAAAAAAATATTATATTTATTAAGACTTTGTTTTATGGAATTTAAGTTTTTATTATAATTAAGGGTTGTTATATCTTTAGTATTATCAGAGAAGATTGTGTCTAAGTCAGTGATTTTACATCTTTCACAATGTGTTTATGCAATTTCTTATCTATCTTATGAATATTATAATTAATGGGTAGTATTTTAGCGTTATTCTTATTCTCATTAAAACTGGGTCCCAATTTCTTCTGTAATATTTCTATTGCTTGGAATACTGCATTAAGAGAAGAACTTCAATCAGTCAAAGTTAATAGGATGTCACCTGCAAATATTTTTTTGGGATTAAATCATTATGTATTAGTGTGCCTTTGATATTTTAATTTGATCTTATATAATTTGCAAAAGCGTTGGGCTACTGATTCTCAGTTAAGTTAAAGCTCTGTGTGTGTCAATACATGGAATGGGCGTTTTCTCGTTGAAGGTTGGTTGTTAGGCCGGCAAAGCCAGCATGTAAAACTCTACTGCCAATCATTAGCCGGATTCCGGGACGGTGGCCGCCCCAACTGAAAAAAGAAAAAGACACACACACATAATTTGCAAAAGGTTCAATATCCAGAGCAAAATGCAGTGGGGACAAGGGATAACCCTGTTTAGTACCTTTAGTGATCCTGATTGATTGGGAAGTATATGTGCCTATCTTAATGTATGCAAAGGAGTTTTCACAGAGAAGTTTAATTGTAAGAAATTGTTTGAAAATTACATTCCTTCAATACTAATAGTAAGTACTCCCAATTAACTGAATCAAATGCACTGTCGATATCCAGACTAACCAAAGTTAGTTCTTGTTTGAATTATTACTATAATCAATTATTGATAATATTCTCTTGATATTATCATAGTCTGATCATTGTTTATCAATGATAGAAGAAATTGTTTTATTCTAGAGGCATAGATTGCAATGAATATTTTATAATCTACATTTAATAATGAAATTGGTCTATATTAAGAGCATTGTGCTGAGTCCTTGTTAGGTTTTAAAACTGGGGATATTAGGGTGTATTTCTAAGATGGTGGTACCTTCGAAATACTCAGATCATCCTTAGTCATCATTTTGTACAGTTCAAGTATTATACCATCATTTTCATGTACCTTATTGGGTTTTAATTTATTAATTTGAATTTTGACTTCAATCATTCATACAGGCTTGCCACTTATTTTTATTTGATCTTCTGACAGTCTATTTTTAGTATATATTTTTATAAATGTTTCAATTAGATTTTGTGCATCCATTGTTGCTTTGTGTTGATTACTAGAGGAGTATAATTCTTTGACATGGTTAGATTTAACAATCATTTTTTGTCTAGTAGCCAATTTATGCATGGATTTAGGATTTATGGAGTAATTAATTATTTTAATCATTTCTATATTTATCATAGTTTTATGTTGTAAAATTTCTAAATATGTACTCTTTAAGCTATTTATTTATTCTAAGTTATTTCCTTTTTGACTATTTAATTTTAACTTATTGCTTTTATCCTGTAAATCTATCAATACTTTGTCTCATTGTTTCCTTTTTTGTGCATACCAACTTGTAAATTTGCCAAAAAGATGTGCTTTTAAAGAGTCCCATACAAACATTTCTGAGTGTTACCTGTATGATTAATTTCAATAAAAGTTTGAATTTCTTTATTAAAAAACTTAAAGGCAAGGATTCACAAAGCCTCCGTGTAAGAGTTATAACACTTACACGGAGGCTGCAGTTAAATGGAGTGATGTCAGCATGCTCTGCATATTCCTGAGAGCATGATGAATCACACCTAAGTCTAACACGGTCCGTGTAAGACAGTAGAGGGCGTGTCCGTAGGCTGAGCCCTGCAAGCGGACATGCCCCCAGAAGTGTAAAAGTGCCCAAAGTAAACACCCACAACAGAGTCCACGGAAATGTGAATAAACACAACACAACACATGCCCCCACAGACTATAAACATAAAATATATAAATGAACATGTTATATATTTTTTTTAAATTGTAAAGATGTTTAACCGTGAGTGCGCTCATTTGCGCGTAGCGCAGCTACAGTTAGCAGTCAGTGGGAAAGCATATAAGAACTAAATATGCAAAATAAGCCAGGAAGCAATAGCGTAGCGGTAGAGATGTTGGCTAAAGAGCAGGCAGTTATGGTTCGAGCCCCCACAACACCAATTTTTTTTTTTTTTTTGCAAAATAAGCAGGAAACAAGTCCCTGACAAATATGTACACATAAAACCACAATTTATGTAAAATGTAATGAAATAGCCCATTTATATTGAAGAAATGTGAGGTAACAAAAGAATAAAAAATGCCAGATGTGCTCATAGCTGAGCTACAGTTTAACAGACTGAGTGCATCTGCCCGTAGATGAGCAGTGGTGTAACTGGTGCAAAATGAGTGCCCGTAACTGAGCAGTGGTCTAACATGCTAAATCTATGTGCCCCTAACTGAGCTTAGCGTAATATGTGTGCCAATAGCCAAATGAGGCTTAAAGCAGCGTACCCCGTTTGCGCGGAACTGCGCACCGAGCAAACGAGCTAACCGACGGGCAACGTTGAGCAACCCGTATCAAAACTGCCTTTACACAGACACACCCCTCAGCATGTCCAGACAGTCATGAAAAATAAAAAGCAGTGGCCCGGTTCGAACCCAGGCTACTATACACCATAGTCAAGGTACCAAACCACTAAGCCATGACAGCAGTACCTAGAAATGCAATAATAGCTAATATATAGGAATGAATACAAACTGGAGCATGACAATGCAGGTTTACTGAAGTTGATACAATTCCCAAATGGCCAATCACAGATATGTGTGGGAAAAACGGACTATATAAGCCCCATAGGCGGGAATACACAGCATATACGATTGTAGAACTGACCTGCAGGCAGAATGACAGGAGTAGGAGAGGGTAGTTGTTTTCGAGCACAGCGGTGGGGTGTTGAGGAGTCCAGGTACATGGTCTGGCTCCTAGTCCATAATCATGAGGCCCAACTCATGCAGGGCCAGGTCCTCTGGGGAGCATACAGGGCCGAGGCGTGGGACCAGTTCCCTCATGATCTCACCAGTGCCACAGGGATTCCAAGGACTGGTGAGCAGGTCCGACACCACCATGCGGACCTGAAGAGACGCAAGCAGGACCAACTGAACCTTTGGATCCAGGAAGCCCGGCAAACACCCAACGCCCCACTACTGAGTAAGTAACATTTAATTATGTATGTAAGAAATTAAACTAGCTGATATTATGGAGATGTGTATTCCAATATTATTTCATTTATATTACAGCTGCAGGTGTCCGTTCTGCAAACCACAGAGCCTATGGCGATAGGCTGCAGTGCGTTGCCACCAGGCAGGTCAGTAATCCACTACCAATAACTGTAAAGAAATATAAAAGTATGACAGTCAGCAAAAGAGTGCAGTGTAGTCAGTAAGGAATAAAATCTGCAAGTAACAGTGTGAAAGTGTATGCAATTATTGCTTGATTACAAAAGTGTGTTTCAGCCTGTAAGTTAAACCAAAAAATGAAACTGTCTGACATATATTCTGAAATAAAAATGCCCTACCTGTAAGAAAATAGTACACAACCTGCAGCAGGCTGAAAAGTATAGCCGCAGAAGATGATGAAATCACGTGTGAAATATATCCCTGTGGAAATACTGAAACATGACAGAAGTGAGACTGCTGGAAAGGATTGTAATAACTACAGGTAAAACATGTCAATAAAGCCTAGAAGTAAGTACCATCCTGAATAGTAAAATGAAACCAAGTGAGAGAGTGTGAGAAAGTGTCATGAATCCAGCAATATAGTAGTAATAACCCCTGAATAAAGTATACTGCAGTCAAGACAGAATGAAATGCATGTGAGATTCAAAACCAAACAGCTCAATCTGTTCAAAGTGTTGCTGCATCTGGAATGTGTATCCCAAAATCTGGATATGTTGCTCTCAGTTTGCAATATGCAGATAGGATGATTGTCTGATATACCAAACATCCACACTTGTCTACAGCTATATAAAGCAAATGTAGCAGGATGATGTAGCTGAACAAAGCTAGATATGAATGTGTATGAAGAACCATAAAATGTATATTGATGTTGCAGTAACAGTCCTATCACCAAGTTGAAATAGTTATCATATAGGAAACTGTAGTTAGAACAGTAGTGTGTATATAACTGTAGCTATTAGAAATGTACAGCATATGTATTGTTATTGGAAGGTGTTAATATTACTTTCTTCACCCCACCCTGTAACCACATATAACCCATTCCACGTGAAAATGGTATGTGCAATCACAATTAACACCCCTGGACGTTTGTCCTGTTGGGTCATATATATTTGCATGTCTGTTGATGCATCTGCCCTGTTCATACATCCACACCTGATGGCCTGTTGCCATCAATTAACCCTGCATGTTGTTGGACTGTGTATTTCTGTTCAAATTATACATGTGTTATGCACGCTGTTCAATGGTGTGAATATCTGGGTGTTTGGTTAATGGGAATATTAATGCATGCTGTTACAACTAATTGTGAATGGTATTATATGTCTCTAACCCAAACTGTCATGACATAATGCAAAATATAGGACAACAGGGAAGGCGGGTTCCAGCGGACCCACCTCTCCCACCTCAGCTGGCGAGTGCACCTGGCAGTAGTGCCAAGTCCGGACCCTCCTCCGGTGGCCCTGTGCCACCTGCGGGTGGAAGCACTGCAGGGGATGGGGCTCGCCCCCCCTCTGCAAGTGTGGCTGGAGGAGAACCACCACTCACCCTCCGTAGCGTCCAGACTGTGGTGCGTAGGGAGATCCGGGACTCTGTTCTCGAGCCCCTACACCAGCTCGAGGCACAGGTGGTGCAACTAACGGGCATGCCTGTTGCCCCGCCTACACAGCCCCCAGCACAGCCCCGTCCTGGGCAGTGAAGGAACAGTGGCAACTGCCTATGAGTGGGGATATCAGTTCCACTGTTGCCATCTGTGGGCTCATGGGCTCTGGATAGCCAAACCTCCATCCCCGTCAATTGTGTAACGCCCCCACACGTGTCATACACCGCCCCTGTATGCGTCTTGTTTGTCTTGTCTGTTTACCTATCCAACCTTCCTCCCCAGCTGTACCGACTTCCTTCACCTGACATACCACTCTCAATTGAAAAAAAAAAAAAAAGGGCACTCTGTACCCACAAAAAAATTATGCCCCATACATAGCTGCCCATTCTGCACACATGTCTGCTGGACATGGAACCTATCAATTACAATTGGCTGTACAACAAGTATTATTGTTGTCCTGACACCTCTCTCAGGGGTGGAAGGTTTCAAATGTCACACCAAATTACATACATATGCACAGCTGTTGCTGATGAAGAAATGGGCAGCTATGGGCCTTACCTACATCCCTCCTGCACATCCCAAGCTTGTTTCCCTACTATCTTACCCTCTTTGTGACCCCTTTTTTCACCACTTTCCTGTCTCCCCATTTTCTTTTCTTTCAAAGAAAATAGCGCGTGTGCGCAAGAGTAAGCATGTTTAAGCGATTGTAAGCGGGTGTGCGCTTGTGTGTGCGGAGCTAACCGCCAGTGCGCATGTGTGAGCTCCACGCAAACCAGCGCTAACCCGGTTACAACTGCTTAAAAGTGCCTTAGTCACTTTGATTGACAGGTCTTGTAGTCAGTTCAGAAGCAAAATAAAATCCCACTGGCAGTCCCGAGCCCGGGACCTTGAAAACAGTAGTCTGCATGACTTACCACTAAGCCATGACTCTTATACAAGAACATTGTGCTAAAATAAATATATCATTTAATAGTAGGAATTAATGTAAAGGGAATATAGATGTGTAGTACACAAAGCATGCCATTTAGAATTACTATCAAAACTAGTGGATTTCCATAATAGTAGTTTGTGAACAGAAACAGCCATGCTAGTTGGTAGCTAGTAGATAATAATGTCACCATAGCACCTTGCAAGCCACACACATACTCACAGCAGGATAATCACTGCCCATACCCCACAACCTCTTACAGGAACACATCTGGACCAAGTAATAAAATATGTGGAGCAAAGGTCCAAAACCAGGGACACATTACAAATAATGTTACAACAAATGCAGACAGTTCAGAGAGTAACAGGGTCTGCATTTTGTGGGATGTTTGGAAGGGTATGAAGTCTGAAACTTGAATGTTTGTCACCATATTCTGACTTGAGCCCAGAGTGATTTGCCAGAAAAGGTGTGCATGAGATATTGACCAAAATATGAGGCAGAAATGTGGACAACCTGCAAATATCTGTACACATGACGGGTCTGACACCACCATATTTGAATAGTTAAGAGCCTAGACATAGCAACAGTGAATGACTTACAGGGATGCCCCACAGACTCCATGTGAAATGTACAAACAGTAGGCAGAAAGGTGTAACACATGCAATGGTAACTATGGAGTCCTGAAAGTATTCACCACTTGCATGGCAGAAAAAGCGTAGTAATACATATGCTCATGCTAACCCACAGTCACAACTGCAGCATACCAGACATTTTAATGGGTGTACCCCACTGATATGTACCATTCCATGAGGCAGATAACAGATGAACCTGAAAGTCTCTGGGGCCTGCTCAGCAGCATACTCAAATACCCTAATAGATGTCAAGGCCCACACCATGGCCAGACCACACTGCATGCTGTAACACCCTAGCAGATATAGCAAGCATTCCAAGGTGTGAATGTACATGGAAAGTAGGAAAGCTACAGCAGCACACTACAGTCAGGACACCTAGCAGGCATACAAGTAGTGACTGTAAAGGGCAAATATTGAAGCCTTAGCAACAAAGTGCAAGCAAAAGTGAAAGGAAAGCACACACACACATTAACAGTAGTAGTAGTTGTAGGTGTCAGTGTACATACACAGTTAATACAGGAAACTGGAGAAATGAATGGAGGAATGTTAATCTACAACACACCTGGAAATTTGAGAGAGATACCAACCTTTACACTCACAGAACATTGTCCACAGCATAACAGCATGGTCCCTGCCCTTAAAATCTGAAAGGGCTACGCCTATCTCACATACCTTTTTATAGCACTGTTCTGAAATCACAGTGAGAACTGCAATCAGTACACAACTGACTGCATGCAATTAGCAAATGCTGGCTAACAATTGGTGCAGAGGCCATCACATGGGCATATGCAGATACCTACAAAAGTATGCTGTACTCCCAGTCCACACATGCAATACTTTCATTGCACCCTGAGAAGGACGTGAGAGACAGACAGATAGAGAGAGAGAGAGAGACAGAGACAGAGACAGAGAAAATTACAATTAAGCAGACACAAACAAATTGTTCAGCAACAGCCACCTGAAAGCTGACAACTGGGAAGTGGAGCAGCAGGACAGAGAACCAGACGGCAACACAAGCAGCTGTGACAAACACAGGTAATGTAAAGTAATACTATAAAGGTCTACATACTGTGAACCCTCCATATGTGTCATTGGTCTGTATCCATATGTATATGAAGATGTGTAAAGGGCAGGGGACATACAGCAACTATCAGTGAAGGCTGTACATACATTTGTATGTGAGAGCATCTATGTGCACATATCAGTGTAGGTTGACTGTAGGTTGTAGTGAAATGTACAAAGTAGGTTTCACAGAATACATCTCCAAATAAAGGGTGTATATAATGTGGGAAGCATGCCTATGAGCATTGGCATGGAAAACAGTTTTAAAATAACAAAAATAATTTTTTGGGGGGCTGATTTTGGTCGTTTAAGTGTAGGGCAGTGGTATGAAAAAATGGGATCAGCCCGAAAATAAAACTAAAACCTTGAAAAAAAGCCTTTTCTGCAAAATCACAATTTTGCCATTATAGTCAATGGCAGGCAGAAGACAACAAGGCCAGTGAATAGTGGTTACTAAGGGTTAAGGCTCAGTGTCAGACTTGTAACTAGGCATTAGCAGGCAATTCTCTGCAAATGAGGGGAATGATACTGAATCACAGATTTCTCCTCATGGCTAGACTGCACCCAACCGTGTATGTGCAGGAAAACCATAGTGCAAGCCTAAGAGTTAGCTGACACCATAGAGGGGTGTGTCAGGCATACTGTAAGCTTATTGAAGCTCTGTGGCTCAGGTTTTCCCTTAGCTTAGCAGAGCTAAGGAAGGGGGTGTGTCTGAAGCTGCGAAGCACTCTTTACATTGCCTAAATGGGTGTGCGTGCCCCGCACTGGGTTTTAAATAAAAAAAAAAATTAAACCAGGAAAGTGCAGCTCTTTTCACACGTTGAGCCTGGGTTTGCACGGCAAGCCTCAAATGGCAGGTGAAATGTATCAGAATCAGCCAATTACATAGGCAGCAGCCCAGCCCAGCACACTACTATAAACTATGCAAACACCTTTCCCTCTGGTTTTTCCCATAAACTCTACACCACCGGTGTACACAAATGGGGAAATTTTACCTAACAAAAGCAACAAAATGATAGGGGCTGCATTCGCTCTCATAAATCAGCATGTGGACAGGCTGAGGATGGTGAGGATGAGAATGCGAGAAACAGAAGAGTGTACAGACCCAGGGTAACCTACCAGGGGCTACATGAGCTGGAGATAGTGGAGCACTATAGGGTAGACAGGGACCTCCTACAGCAAATTGTTGCGCTGTGCAGGCCATGCCTTACACACAGAACCAACAGAGGGGAACCCATCCCAGTGGATACCAAGGTATGTGTAGGCTTAAGAATACTAGCCACAAGTACCTTCCAAAGGCCAACTGGGGATATCATGGGGATCTTACAGGCATTAGCATCCAGGATACTCCTGGATGCCATGCCAGCACATGCCGGTGAGCACATATATTTCCTCAACATCCGTGAGGCGTTGTCCAGCAATATGCATCTCTTCTACCAAATAGCAGAATACCCTGAGGTAGTGGGTGCTATAGACTGCATGCACATACACATCAAAGCACCAGCCAGCGAGTGGGGGTAGAGTCTACATAAACCAAAAGAGCTTCTCCTCCATCAACTGCCAGGTTGTGTGCGATGCCCAGGGAATTATAATGAATGTGTGTGCTGGCAGCCCTGGAAGCTATCACAACTCCCACATCTGGCATATGATGCAGCTGTACCAGAGATTTGCCAATGGGAACATCCCATATGGCCACCTAGTGGGGGATGCTAGTTACACACTGGAGTCATGGCTGATGACACCCATCAGAAATGCACACAGACCCGAACAAGAACTCCATAATGAGGCACACGCACAGATCAGAATCATAATAGAGCATGTGTTTTTGGATGCTCAAGTCACAGTTCTGGTGCCTGGACATATCCAGTGGAGTCTTGTAGTACTCACCAGCTACATGTACCCAAATTGTCATTGTATGTGCCATGCTACACAATATGATCCTGTGGAAACAGCTGCAGCTGGAACAGCATAGGGAAGGGCCACACAGCCCCCCACCATTGCCAAGGCCTGCACAGGCACAGACTGACTTAGAGAACCCTTCTCCAGTAGGCAGAAGGAGGCATGCCCAGTATGCCCAGGCCTTGGCAAAGAGGCAACACATAGCACATACACTGACACTGTAGGAACCCAGGGAATGACACCTCATTCCGACTCGCACATACAGTAAAAGGGATGCCAAACATGACACTACCTGTGTTTAACCTTGTACAGGGAGTGTACTATGTGCATCTGACATAGTCAGCCCTCCAGCACCATCCTCAATACTGCCACAGCCACAAGGTAAGTCACGCTCACTATCAATTGCTGAATGTAGTAGTATGTTCTGCTACCTGTATCTATGGTATGGATGTGAGCATGTTAGGGAATTGGGTGGCTGAATGGGATGCCAGCAGACAGTAGACACCTATATTGGCAGCATGAAATCCTTAACAAATACTGGTGTCAACATAGTAGGCAGTATTAAACAAGGTGACAAAACCCACTGCAGGACATGTGGTGGGCCAAATATGTGTCCATAGGACACACACATGCATGTCAGTGAGGCTCACTTACTCACCAACAGTCTCAGCCAGCAGGACAGGTGTAGACAAACACAAACAAAGGCTGCGCTAAGGCCTCTGATTGATGGCTATGGAGAACATCCCCCCTCCAGACCTACACAGACAGATACAACAGGTCAGGCAGTGAGATGTTAGTTCTGAAGGATAAGAAGTCTGAAACTGAAATGTAGGTCAATAAAACCTAAGAACTGTAGTACACTGATATGCCTCTAGTCTGCATGATAGGTCAGAACACAGAATGAAATGAAGTACCTGAAATACCAGTACATTAACAGCAAATGTTTACAGTGGTCAGGTGTGCCCCCCCCCCCCAATCCTATGTAGAAATATAGTAACATGTATGTGTAGGTATAATAACAGTGGAGCACAGATTACCTGAGCTGGCCAAAGTAGCAGGATAGATTGTAGCACGTGTACAGTTTGCAGGGCTCTGTGTGTTAGGTTGGTGTGTATTGTATATTGTGTGAAAGTGGACAGCATGTAGGCATGGAGGGTTGTGTCCTGGTGGCCAATGGCCAGTACTGTTGATGACAGGGCCAAATTCTCACAACTGCAGTGCCAAACACAATGCATCCCAGCAAGACACAATCCAGCAGTAATCCATACTAATTGTTTGGATGTAATATCTATCACCATCTGAAAGATGGACATGTCATGAATGTGGGCCCAGACATACACACAGTACACAGGTGGAAGTACCCTAGACAGAGAGTGTATAAAATGTTACTGTCAAATGGACACACCTTTGGAATTGTACATACAGGTTAGCAGCACATTAGTTGTCTATATAGTATGGAATACTGATGTAGTCTGGTCAATCACTGGCAAACCACAAAAGGCACAGGTATGAAGTACTGAGAAACTGCTGATGTCCCTGCACAAGCCAACATAACTGGAATGCCCCACATATATATGTGAGTCAGCTGCAAGTAGCTTCCATAGCACACATGCACCCATCTCACCCCACCATCAGCAACAGGTACCTCACAGGTCTTATCCCTGCTGTTGGGAATGAGTACAATATGACCCCTCACTTCTGTATGGGAATACCCACAGAATGCAGCATGGTGAAGAGGTGTCCCATGCAGGTGTTCCCCTAGCTATAAGCAGCACCCTGCCAGCATCCACACCAATGGATGAATAAGGACAGAAACTTTTGACATTAACACCTTTCACACCTACTCTGTCACCCCAGGGCAATATAGTGGCTTGCAGCCTGGGACTGTAGGAGTGACAAAATGCACCGGTCTGCTACAGATGGCCTGCATCACTACCAAATGCCCTACAGTCCTCTGTCAAAGGCCTTTGTCTCACCCGTACTGCCTTTTTTTAATTTCTCCACGTCTTTTGGGTTTCTAATACCATGATGGGAATGGACCCCATTCCTAAGTCAAAGTACAATTAAAGTTCATGAAATTAGTATTATTTCACTCTTTGATGTTAGCCAAAAGTGCTCTTCACAGCACCCGCAATGTGCCCAGTAATGACTCCTTATGCAATTCGTATGGTGTTACATGAATTGGTAACATATCTAAATATGATTGTAAATTCTTTTTTATAAGACCAGTTGCTCCTACTACTATTGGAACTGTCCGGGTATCTTTCTTCCACATGGTTCTCCTTTCTGCCTGCAGATCGAGGTATTTTATGACTTTGTGTCTCTCTGTAAGCAAGACACTGTAGTCACTAGGTGTGGTGATTTCAATGATCAATGCTACCTTTGCCTTCTTTTCATGGACCACTATATCTGATTTTCTAGCATCTATCTTTTGGACTGTTGGTATTAGGTGATCCCATGTGATGTAAACTATAATTTTTCTATGATTCTCTGTGGCTCATGTTTCCAGTGTTTTTCAG